>NC_065447.1:94498149-94807842 GCF_917563875.1 Diabrotica virgifera virgifera
ACATGATTATTTAACAGAATAGGATGACACAGAAAAATGAAATTTTCCTCCCCAGATCTGCTAATATGGGAAAAATATTGTATTAGAAATTTTATTTAATTTTTGTTTAATAGCTAAATGATATATGGAAAAATATTAGAAACTTTGCTTAATTGCAAAGCAATTAGAATGTAATTTAAAAAAATACTTCACACTAATTGATGGAGAAAATACAATAATTAAAGACCCATCAATATAATTACTGGACTTTGATATAAAAACGAGAAAATCACTGAAAATATTATTACATTAGAGTTTTCAAGACAGCTAAGTACATTTGGTATATTGCAGTAAATATAGAAGTAAGTACTATTTTTACTTTATTCTGATATTTTATTTATATTCACACCTGTTATATGTCATTTTTTCGATAAAATTAAACTAAAATAATTTTGTGACCTTTTTTTCTCTTAAATACATGATTTTTCTGTTTTATTTTTTAGTAGTTCTCGATATTTTTTCGTTTCGTGACTATGTAGTTTTATTGCTCTTTGTACATTATTGCCTCTTTTTTGTAAACACACTGCTTCTCCATTCGTCTGGCGTTTGTCTAACTTCCATAATTCTAATAAATTAACCTGTTAGCAAACTTGTTTCTGTCTTTATCAGAAATATCATCTGACAGCTTTTCCATTCTTTATTTTTTGAAGTGCTTCGAAGAGAGTGAAACTGTGTAGAGCAAAAATAAATTATGTGTCTTTTTTCTTCTGTTTTGTCCAGTGCCCCGTAGCGTTGCATCAGATTAGAATCTCACATTTTCAAGTATTTTATTTATACAAATTATTCAAGTAATTTTCTCAATGAAATTACTCTAATTAAACTAAACTTTTTCTTCTATTAGAGACCCTACTTTTAGATATATTTTTTGTTTTTGTTCTATTCAGAGTCTCGTAGCGGGTTCAAATCTCACACAAGAGGAGCATTTTTTTCTCGATTTTTTCGAAGAGAGTCAAGTTGTGTATAACAAGTTATTATTGTTTTAGATGGATCTAGCAAAAATAAATGCCGTTTCTTCTATTGCAGAGAAAAAAACAAAACAAATAAAAAAAGTGAGTGATTTAACTCCTAATACTCCATTTAAAATAGTAGCAGCCAAGCTGGTCAAGGGAAAGTTCAAAAAACAAATTTTGCTGGAACTAGAGGAGAACGTTGTGTTCCTGCCAGATAGAGTAACAGAAGTGTATACTCCATTCATCACCGAATTTATAAGCAAAAAGTACTCAATAGTGTTTCGAGAACTCATCGATATTGGGTTCCACCACCCAGCGACAACATTTGAAATAATTGAAGACTAGATCTTAGAATAAAATACTCAGTTAGTTCACCTCACTCTTCAACATGAGTTCTCAAGATAGTGGTTATAGTTCATCAAGTTCTATTGTGGTATTCGATGATTCATCAAGTGAAATTAATTATGGTACCGAACTAGACCAAGTTTTAACAAAATTCGAAGAAGCTGTGAAGAATGAACCATACTACTTGTTAGAAGCCTCCTTTCCACTAGATAGTTACATAATTAAAGTTGGTCTATCTCCAGCTAGACAGTTTACGGCATCCGTCATTTTATGTCAACATGCCCTAAAAAGAAGAATTATTCTACGGTCGAAGAATTAGTATAGACAAATTTGAGTGGAGTAACATAATTAACCTGTTTTCACAAAAGATGAATGATTTTTTCTATGTAGACGAGTTTGATCCTGTCGAGTTTCAGTGTGGAGACTACTGCAAGATACGACAATTGGTGTTGGATTCAATCAAATTCCTTGTTATTGAAAAACATGGTGTGGAATACTATTTAGATGAAAATGATGTTACGCAAATTCTACAAGTACACCACAGTATAGTGACTCATCGCATATCGTTGTTGGAAAATTTAAACTTTCATGCATATTATACAAATGTTGTATATTTTTTGCAACAGAATTTTTGTACCGATACTAGTTTATATGGCCCGTTTGAAGCTATGACTGCGTTTTGTGAAATTTCTCCAGCAGATACTTTGTTAAGCCATGCTCTGAGAGAATATGTATATTATTATAAAATTAAAGTTGTAAATGACTTGAATAACTTAATGTGTTAATAAATATTATGTATGTAACACTTGTGTTTTATTTTAATGGTCGAATACACCTTTGGTTTGTGCTTTTAATCTTGTATTCTTTTAAGCAATTTTCAAAATCTTCAAATGTGATTATATTTTTGACTACAATATATTTTACACCTTTTGCTTTTTTGATTATATAGGGGAGTGCATTTAGATTTTCACTTTGGAAAAAATCAAACAAGAAAAAACTTTTTGTAATTTCATTAAGAAATGTTCAATAAACAACATACCAAAAAGTTCTACCCGAGAAGTGGGTGCTTCATTTTTTATTAAACAAATGAACAGCAAAGTTAGATGTTTTTTAAATAACTCCGAAAATTTAATTTTTAGAAAAAAAAACTGACTTGACCATTGAAAAATTCAGAAAATGTTACAAAAAAACCTTATATAAAGATTTTTCTAAAATTAAATCTCTAGCTTCTGTAATTTTTTATTTATAACGCTAAAGTCCCCCTTCTTACACACATTGGAGCACTGTAAACTAGGGTTGGAAGAAGCGCACGGTTGAGTTTTTGTAACGTAATTCCTTAACTAATGGATCAAAAGAAATTTTACAAATTGGACATGAAAGAAGATAAAATGGTTGCAATAAAAAGAAATAAAATGTATGGACATAAGTACGGTGTGGGCGGAAATTGAGCCTTGCATGAATTTTGTTTAAAAATGATATAAAAATGTGTAACTAATACAATTTTACTTATAAAACTCTCAAATCTGCACAACTTACCTCTCAATCATCTTACTAAACGATGTTTCATTCAAAAAAAAAATCTCGAAAATTTAATTCAAATAATACGATGTCTCAAAAAATGTAATTTTGAAAACTTCGTAGTTTTATAGAATTCCCACCATTTTAAGACGGTATTACTCAAGTTTGAATAAATCTAATACAATTTTTTGATATTGTTTTAAAGCTTAGAATGTAATCTTTAAAAAACATTGAATTATTGTAGTTTAATAATAAAATAAACAATTTCTTTTTGAGAAAACTAAGAAAGATAACAAAAATGTAATACAAAACCGAAAATTACCAGCTGAAAAATGTATATACAGAGTGATCAATGATATATTATGCAGCAATAACTATGTTTTCAAAAACTATACCAACCAATCTCTTTCATTCTGACTATTTTCCGATGTATTTATACAATTACAACATTATTTACTTACAAAGTTTAAAGCAATGTTGGCTGAATGTCCAAAAAACTGAGTATATTTAGCCTATTTTACAATATTTCTGAAAAACTTCAACGAATTTGTCTATTTACCGAAAAAAAAATCTAATTCACACAGTTTTATTGGAAAAATTTACTATTTCACCATTTTATTCACTGTCTTTTTAATCTGTTGAGTAACATATTTAATTTATTTTGATTTTTATGAAGTTGTCTAACCTCGTGTAATTACGATTTTTTGTAGAATTTGGATTGGTTTTATAGGATTATGATAGGTATGTGTATCTGATAACACAATAATTCCAAAGAGACATTCGTTGTAGCTTAGTGTAAATTGGTCTTCTAATACTAAAACATTATAAACCATAATAGAGTAAAGCAATACAGGAGACTTAAAAAAGTGTTAAAATCTCATGGTACAAAAAAGAAAATGTCTCGAGTGTGAATTTAAAAATGGAGTTACTACAAAAAAGAAGATGGTACATACCTTTGAATATTAAAAAATATTTGAAAAATTTTAATTTTTTTGTAGATTGTGTAGTTAATACTAAAAATTAGTAAGGAAATAAAAATGATTATAAATTAAAAAAATCTTCGACGTTTGTTCTTAGAGCATGTGAAACATTAATAATTACCAAAAAATTTCAGTAGGTACCTTTAAATATTAAAAGTATTTGAAAAATTTTAATTTTTGTAGATTGTGTAGTTAATACTAAAAAATTAGTATGGAAATAAAAATAAATATCAATTAAAAAAATCTTCAGCGTTTGTTCTTAGAGCGTAGTTCGAGTATGCCCGAACTTTCCCGATTCCCAATATATCTACTTCTTCTTCTTCTTGTAGTGCTCATCCATTTTGGATGTTGACGATTATCCTAGAAATATATATACTTTGCATACTAATGCACTGAAAAGATTTGTAGTTGTTGTGCTGCACCACATATATAGATTTTTTAGCCAGAAATTCCTTCACCTTCCTGGTTTTCTTCTACTTTTCTCTGTAAAATTAGTTGCAGCAGTTCATATCTTCGCTCTTTCTTACAATGTGTCGGATGTATTCGATTTTAACTGTTTTATTGTGGGTACCAGCTCTTTTTCTTTTTTAATTCTGAATAAAATAATCTAATTAGTTACGTGATCGGAATAAGATATATACAAAAATAAGAAAAAATGTTTTATTTCTTTGGAATAAAATAAAAAAGCCAAGTTGGTTGACTGGTTTAAAGTATTGCAGTGCAGGGGATTTGAACCTATGGTCCAACACTTACTTATTTTCAATGCAATGTAACAAAGTCTTAAATCACTCGACCAACGTGGCTTTGGAACTTTGCTCTAAAAAACAACGACAATATTCACATGTTATGACATTCCTATTGACAATAAAAAGAAATAAAATGTTTTTCAAATAATATTTTATTCAAAATACTGTTATTTAGAGTGTGAGCTTTATGATTATAAATAAAAAAATCTTTGACGTTTGTTCTTAGAGCATGTGAAACATTAATAATTACCAAAAAATTACGGTACCTTTAAATATTAAAAGTATTTGAAAAATTTTAATTTTTTGTAGATTGTGTAGTTAATACCAAAAATTAGTGTGGAAATAAAAATAAATATCAATTAAAAAAAAAATTTTCAGCGTTTGTTCTTAGAGCGTAGTTCGAGTATGCCCGAACTTTCCCGATTTCCCAATATTAGCTGTGAGTTTTGGCATAGGATACCCATATAAAAAGCATGGAAAACGGAAAGTTTCAGCGTTTGTTCTTAGAGCGTAGTTCGAGTATGCCCGAACTTTCCCGATTTCCCAATATTAGCTGTGAGTTTTGGCATAGGATACCCATATAAAAAGCATGGAAAACGGAAAGTTTCAGCGTTTGTTCTTAGAGCGTAGTTCGAGTATGTCCGAACTTTCCCGATTTCCCAATATTAGCTGTGAGTTTTGGCATAGGATACCCATATAAAAAGCATGGAAAACGGAAAGTTTCAGCGTTTGTTCTTAGAGCGTAGTTCGAGTATGCCCGAACTTTCCCGATTTCCCAATATTAGCTGTGAGTTTTGGCATAGGATACCCATATAAAAAGCATGGAAAACGGAAAGTTTCAGCGTTTGTTCTTAGAGCGTAGTTCGAGTATGCCCGAACTTTCCCGATTTCCCAATATTAGCTGTGAGTTTTGGCATACGATACCCATATAAAAAGCATGGAAAACGGAAAGTTTCAGCGTTTGTTCTTAGAGCGTAGTTCGAGTATGCCCGAACTTTCCCGATTTCCCAATATTAGCTGTGAGTTTTGGCATAGGATACCCATATAAAAAGCATGGAAAACGGAAAGTTTCAGCGTTTGTTCTTAGAGCGTAGTTCGAGTATGCCCGAACTTTCCCGATTTCCCAATATTAGCTGTGAGTTTTGGCATACGATACCCATATAAAAAGCACGGAAAACGGAAAGTTTACCTTGGACAAGTGACGGCGTCACTTGTCCAAGGTAAACTTTCCGTTTTCCGTGCTTTTTATATGGGTATCGTATGCCAAAACTCACAGCTAATATTGGGAAATCGGGAAAGTTCGGGCATACTCGAACTACGCTCTAAGAACAAACGCTGAAACTTTCCGTTTTCCATGCTTTTTATATGGGTATCCTATGCCAAAACTCACAGCTAATATTGGGAAATCGGGAAAGTTCGGGCATACTCGAACTACGCTCTAAGAACAAACGCTGAAACTTTCCGTTTTCCATGCTTTTTATATGGGTATCGTATGCCAAAACTCACAGCTAATATTGGGAAATCGGGAAAGTTCGGGCATACTCGAACTACGCTCTAAGAACCAACGCTGAAACTTTCCGTTTTCCATGCTTTTTATATGGGTATCCTATGCCAAAACTCACAGCTAATATTGGGAAATCGGGAAAGTTCGGGCATACTCGAACTACGCTCTAAGAACAAACGCTGAAACTTTCCGTTTTCCATGCTTTTTATATGGGTATCCTATGCCAAAACTCACAGCTAATATTGGGAAATCGGGAAAGTTCGGACATACTCGAACTACGCTCTAAGAACAAACGCTGAAACTTTCCGTTTTCCATGCTTTTTATATGGGTATCCTATGCCAAAACTCACAGCTAATATTGGGAAATCGGGAAAGTTCGGGCATACTCGAACTACGCTCTAAGAACAAACGCTGAAACTTTCCGTTTTCCATGCTTTTTATATGGGTATCCTATGCCAAAACTCACAGCTAATATTGGGAAATCGGGAAAGTTCGGGCATACTCGAACTACGCTCTAAGAACAAACGCTGAAAATTTTTTTTTAATTGATATTTATTTTTATTTCCACACTAATTTTTGGTATTAACTACACAATCTACAAAAAATTAAAATTTTTCAAATACTTTTAATATTTAAAGGTACCGTAATTTTTTGGTAATTATTAATGTTTCACATGCTCTAAGAACAAACGTCAAAGATTTTTTTATTTATAATCATAAAGCTCACACTCTAAATAACAGTATTTTGAATAAAATATTATTTGAAAAACATTTTATTTCTTTTTATTGTCAATAGGAATGTCATAACATGTGAATATTGTCGTTGTTTTTTAGAGCAAAGTTCCAAAGCCACGTTGGTCGAGTGATTTAAGACTTTGTTACATTGCATTGAAAATAAGTAAGTGTTGGACCATAGGTTCAAATCCCCTGCACTGCAATACTTTAAACCAGTCAACCAACTTGGCTTTTTTATTTTATTCCAAAGAAATAAAACATTTTTTCTTATTTTTGTATATATCTTATTCCGATCACGTAACTAATTAGATTATTTTATTCAGAATTAAAAAAGAAAAAGAGCTGGTACCCACAATAAAACAGTTAAAATCGAATACATCCGACACATTGTAAGAAAGAGCGAAGATATGAACTGCTGCAACTAATTTTACAGAGAAAAGTAGAAGAAAACCAGGAAGGTGAAGGAATTTCTGGCTAAAAAATCTATATATGTGGTGCAGCACAACAACTACAAATCTTTTCAGTGCATTAGTATGCAAAGTATATATATTTCTAGGATAATCGTCAACATCCAAAATGGATGAGCACTACAAGAAGAAGAAGAAGTAGATATATTGGGAATCGGGAAAGTTCGGGCATACTCGAACTACGCTCTAAGAACAAACGCTGAAGATTTTTTTAATTGATATTTATTTTTATTTCCATACTAATTTTTTAGTATTAACTACACAATCTACAAAAATTAAAATTTTTCAAATACTTTTAATATTTAAAGGTACCTACTGAAATTTTTTGGTAATTATTAATGTTTCACATGCTCTAAGAACAAACGTCGAAGATTTTTTTAATTTATAATCATTTTTATTTCCTTACTAATTTTTAGTATTAACTACACAATCTACAAAAAAATTAAAATTTTTCAAATATTTTTTAATATTCAAAGGTATGTACCATCTTCTTTTTTGTAGTAACTCCATTTTTAAATTCACACTCGAGACATTTTCTTTTTTGTACCATGAGATTTTAACACTTTTTTAAGTCTCCTGTATTGCTTTACTCTATTATGGTTTATAATGTTTTAGTATTAGAAGACCAATTTACACTAAGCTACAACGAATGTCTCTTTGGAATTATTGTGTTATCAGATACACATACCTATCATAATCCTATAAAACCAATCCAAATTCTACAAAAAATCGTAATTACACGAGGTTAGACAACTTCATAAAAATCAAAATAAATTAAATATGTTACTCAACAGATTAAAAAGACAGTGAATAAAATGGTGAAATAGTAAATTTTTCCAATAAAACTGTGTGAATTAGATTTTTTTTTCGGTAAATAGACAAATTCGTTGAAGTTTTTCAGAAATATTGTAAAATAGGCTAAATATACTCAGTTTTTTGGACATTCAGCCAACATTGCTTTAAACTTTGTAAGTAAATAATGTTGTAATTGTATAAATACATCGGAAAATAGTCAGAATGAAAGAGATTGGTTGGTATAGTTTTTGAAAACATAGTTATTGCTGCATAATATATCATTGATCACTCTGTATATACATTTTTCAGCTGGTAATTTTCGGTTTTGTATTACATTTTTGTTATCTTTCTTAGTTTTCTCAAAAAGAAATTGTTTATTTTATTATTAAACTACAATAATTCAATGTTTTTTAAAGATTACATTCTAAGCTTTAAAACAATATCAAAAAATTGTATTAGATTTATTCAAACTTGAGTAATACCGTCTTAAAATGGTGGGAATTCTATAAAACTACGAAGTTTTCAAAAATTACATTTTTTGAGACATCGTATTATTTGAATTAAATTTTCGAGATTTTTTTTTTGAATGAAACATCGTTTAGTAAGATGATTGAGAGGTAAGTTGTGCAGATTTGAGAGTTTTATAAGTAAAATTGTATTAGTTACACATTTTTATATCATTTTTAAACAAAATTCATGCAAGGCTCAATTTCCGCCCACACCGTACTTATGTCCATACATTTTATTTCTTTTTATTGCAACCATTTTATCTTCTTTCATGTCCAATTTGTAAAATTTCTTTTGATCCATTAGTTAAGGAATTACGTTACAAAAACTCAACCGTGCGCTTCTTCCAACCCTAGTTTACAGTGCTCCAATGTGTGTAAGAAGGGGGACTTTAGCGTTATAAATAAAAAATTACAGAAGCTAGAGATTTAATTTTAGAAAAATCTTTATATAAGGTTTTTTTGTAACATTTTCTGAATTTTTCAATGGTCAAGTCAGTTTTTTTTCTAAAAATTAAATTTTCGGAGTTATTTAAAAAACATCTAACTTTGCTGTTCATTTGTTTAATAAAAAATGAAGCACCCACTTCTCGGGTAGAACTTTTTGGTATGTTGTTTATTGAACATTTCTTAATGAAATTACAAAAAGTTTTTTCTTGTTTGATTTTTTCCAAAGTGAAAATCTAAATGCACTCCCCTATATAATCAAAAAAGCAAAAGGTGTAAAATATATTGTAGTCAAAAATATAATCACATTTGAAGATTTTGAAAATTGCTTAAAAGAATACAAGATTAAAAGCACAAACCAAAGGTGTATTCGACCATTAAAATAAAACACAAGTGTTACATACATAATATTTATTAACACATTAAGTTATTCAAGTCATTTACAACTTTAATTTTATAATAATATACATATTCTCTCAGAGCATGGCTTAACAAAGTATCTGCTGGAGAAATTTCACAAAACGCAGTCATAGCTTCAAACGGGCCATATAAACTAGTATCGGTACAAAAATTCTGTTGCAAAAAATATACAACATTTGTATAATATGCATGAAAGTTTAAATTTTCCAACAACGATATGCGATGAGTCACTATACTGTGGTGTACTTGTAGAATTTGCGTAACATCATTTTCATCTAAATAGTATTCCACACCATGTTTTTCAATAACAAGGAATTTGATTGAATCCAACACCAATTGTCGTATCTTGCAGTAGTCTCCACACTGAAACTCGACAGGATCAAACTCGTCTACATAGAAAAAATCATTCATCTTTTGTGAAAACAGGTTAATTATGTTACTCCACTCAAATTTGTCTATACTAATTCTTCGACCGTAGAATAATTCTTCTTTTAGGGCATGTTGACATAAAATGACGGATGCCGTAAACTGTCTAGCTGGAGATAGACCAACTTTAATTATGTAACTATCTAGTGGAAAGGAGGCTTCTAACAAGTAGTATGGTTCATTCTTCACAGCTTCTTCGAATTTTGTTAAAACTTGGTCTAGTTCGGTACCATAATTAATTTCACTTGATGAATCATCGAATACCACAATAGAACTTGATGAACTATAACCACTATCTTGAGAACTCATGTTGAAGAGTGAGGTGAACTAACTGAGTATTTTATTCTAAGATCTAGTCTTCAATTATTTCAAATGTTGTCGCTGGGTGGTGGAACCCAATATCGATGAGTTCTCGAAACACTATTGAGTACTTTTTGCTTATAAATTCGGTGATGAATGGAGTATACACTTCTGTTACTCTATCTGGCAGGAACACAACGTTCTCCTCTAGTTCCAGCAAAATTTGTTTTTTGAACTTTCCCTTGACCAGCTTGGCTGCTACTATTTTAAATGGAGTATTAGGAGTTAAATCACTCACTTTTTTTATTTGTTTTGTTTTTTTCTCTGCAATAGAAGAAACGGCATTTATTTTTGCTAGATCCATCTAAAACAATAATAACTTGTTATACACAACTTGACTCTCTTCGAAAAAATCGAGAAAAAAATGCTCCTCTTGTGTGAGATTTGAACCCGCTACGAGACTCTGAATAGAACAAAAACAAAAAATATATCTAAAAGTAGGGTCTCTAATAGAAGAAAAAGTTTAGTTTAATTAGAGTAATTTCATTGAGAAAATTACTTGAATAATTTGTATAAATAAAATACTTGAAAATGTGAGATTCTAATCTGATGCAACGCTACGGGGCACTGGACAAAACAGAAGAAAAAAGACACATAATTTATTTTTGCTCTACACAGTTTCACTCTCTTCGAAGCACTTCAAAAAATAAAGAATGGAAAAGCTGTCAGATGATATTTCTGATAAAGACAGAAACAAGTTTGCTAACAGGTTAATTTATTAGAATTATGGAAGTTAGACAAACGCCAGACGAATGGAGAAGCAGTGTGTTTACAAAAAAGAGGCAATAATGTACAAAGAGCAATAAAACTACATAGTCACGAAACGAAAAAATATCGAGAACTACTAAAAAATAAAACAGAAAAATCATGTATTTAAGAGAAAAAAAGGTCACAAAATTATTTTAGTTTAATTTTATCGAAAAAATGACATATAACAAGGTGTGAATATAAATAAAATATCAGAATAAAGTAAAAATAGTACTTACTTCTATATTTACTGCAATATACCAAATGTACTTAGCTGTCTTGAAAACTCTAATGTAATAATATTTTCAGTGATTTTCTCGTTTTTATATCAAAGTCCAGTAATTATATTGATGGGTCTTTAATTATTGTATTTTCTCCATCAATTAGTGTGAAGTATTTTTTTAAATTACATTCTAATTGCTTTGCAATTAAGCAAAGTTTCTAATATTTTTCCATATATCATTTAGCTATTAAACAAAAATTAAATAAAATTTCTAATACAATATTTTTCCCATATTAGCAGATCTACGGGGAGGAAAATTTCATTTTTCTGTGTCATCCTATTCTGTTAAATAATCATGTGGACCAATAGGACTGAAAATATGTAACTAAGGTCCTTTTAACGTGTTGAATTTTTCATTTGACCAATAGGAGTTCGATTTCTCTAAATCTGGTTTGAAAATAATGTGGGAAATATAGGTGGTCTGGACTTACAGAAAGAATTTATCTGATATGTATTGTAGGTATTAGCAATATAGTGATAGATTTGGCAATTGGTGGATTGCATATATTTGTGTTCCATACACTGACATTTTCTAGGGAGAGATAATGTAAATATTGAGAGTTGCACGTTAAAAATAAGAGGTTTACTAGATTGGACATAATGAAAGAACGCCTGTGTGTATAATAGTATACAAAAGATTTGGATGTTTCTCAGTAGAAACGAAAATACTAAAGCCTTTTTGACATGCTGTGTATTTGATTTTTATGCCATTGTATTTTATTGGTTGGACGTCACGATTGTTTCAATACGGCCGAAGATGTATAACTAATGCCCTTTTGGCTGTATTGTGAAAATACGTAACTAAAGCCTTTTTGACATGCTGATGTACTTGATTTTTATGCCGTATTCTATTGGTTGAGGTACTGTAAGTTACGATTGGACCGAAAATACATATCTAGGGCCTTTTGACATGATGTATTTTATTTTTTTGTCACTGTACTCTATTGGTTAAATCATTTGACAACTCGTATGTCACTATTGGACCAATAGGACCGAAGATACGTAACTAAGGTCCTTTTAACATGATGCTGTATTTGATTTTTCTGTGTCTGTTGGTTAAATCATTTGTATCTAATGCCTTTATGGCATGATGTTATGTTTAATTTTTCTATATTATTCAATTTGTTAAATCACATGATGCCTCGCATATCTCTCAGAGAGGGATGGATTGGACATATCAAAATAATGCTTCTATTATATCTTATACGTTATCAGGGGCTTTAGTTACGTATTTTCAGGATACAACCAAATGGGCATTAGTTATATCTTCGATTTTATTAACCCAATCGTGACGTACAAGTCGGACCTCCACCACAAAACGAGACAAAAATGAGCAGAATGGACCATAAATTTTTTTTAAAATTTCCCCAGCATCTGGGGAAAAATTGATTTTCTATCTAACTCTAATACACAGGCTCTTATGGGAGGCGCTGTTGCCAGATGTTGCGAAATGCCCAGTTTGTCAGTAGATCTAGGGACATTTTTTTTTGTGCGCCCATACCGGTGGGCACTACATACCTACAACTTTTATTTTCTATGCCTCTCTACGTTAAGCCATTTAGGCATGCCTACAACCTTTATTGCCCATGTCTCTACTTACGTCTATGCCTCTCTACGTTAAGCCGTTTAGGCACTACAGACCTACAACTTTTATTGTCTATGCCTCTCTACGTTAAGCCATTTAGGCATACCTACAACCTTTATTGTCCATTTCTCTCCTTACGTCTATGCCTCTCTACGTTAAGCCGTTTAGGCACTGTAATGCTACCACCGCTTAAACATAAATTACGTTACGGTCGTACATAAAATATAGTATGCAACTCGTAATGCTTAGATTTCTGCACGTGATTGGTTTAAATAACATATTATGGTCGTAGATAAAATATAGTATGCAGCTTGCAACGGATAGTTTATGTATTAAATAACATATTCGTTACTACCCACACCTTTAACGTACCACAATCTCCAATCAGACCAATGCTAACGAGATGTATAGCGCCAACTATCGGATAATAGCTGAATTATGGTAGATTTCTTCAACGTAATGTCAAGGAAAATTGGATAAAAATGGCGAATTTGAATAAAAATTGACTAAAAATGGCGTCATCCAGCGGCTAATAGGTAAACTATGGTAGATTTCTTCGATGTAATGTCAAGGAAAATTGGGTTAAAAATGGTGAATTGGAATAAAAATGGTGAATTTGAATAAAAATGGCGAATTGGAAAAAAAAATGTCGAATATGTTGCGGTCGTAGATAAAATATAGCATGCAACTCGTTAAGCTTAGATTTCTGCACGTGATTGGTTTAAATAACATATTGTGTTATGGTCGTAGATAAAATATAGTATATGCAACGTGCCTCTTTCCAACGATCCCTTTGTACGTCACGAGCCAACGCGCTCCTTTCCAATACCTCACACGTCGAACCAATAACAACGGAGATATGCTTTAGTGCCGTTTTGGCTATGCCGCCATTTTTGTTTTTTGTGTTAACGTATTCGTTACCCCCTCCCCTTTCCTATGATACCTCACATGTCACGATCGAACCAATAACAACGGAGATATGCTTTAGTGCCGTTTTGGCTATGCCGCCATCTTTGTTTTTGTGTTAACGTATTCGTTACCCCCTCCCCTTTCCTATGATACCTCATATGTCACGATCGGACCAATAACAACGGAGATATGCTTTAGTGCCGTTTTGGCTATGCCGCCATCTTGGTTTTTTTGTGTTAACGTATTCGTTACCCCCTCCCCTTTCCTATGATACCTCACATGTCACGATCGGACCAATAACAACGGAGATATGCTTTAGTGCCGTTTTGGCTATGCCGCCATCTTTGTTTTTTGTGTTAACGTATTTATTACCCCCTCCCCTTTCCTATGATACCTCACATGCCACGATCGGACCAATAACAACGGAGATATGCTTTAGTGCCGTTTTGGCTATGCCGCCATCTTTGTTTTTTGTGTTAGCGTATTCGTTACCCCCTCCCCTTTCCTATGATACCTCACATGCCACGATCGGACCAATAACAACGGAGATATGCTTTAGTGCCATTTTGGCTATGCTGCATCTTTGTTTTTTTTTTTGTGTTAACGTATTCGTTACCTCCTCCCCTTTCCTATGATACCTCACATGTCACGATCGGACCAATAACAACGGAGATATGCTTTAGTGCCGTTTTGGCTATGCCGCCATCTAAAAATACTGAAATGGAATAAAAATGGCGGATTGGTGTCATCTAGCTAAACTATGGTAGATTCCATTATGGAAGATTACTTGTGACGTCAGCATCTATCTCACTCTTACTCATTGGGAAGGTACTTCTCTCTCTAACACATTGATTTCCCTATACCTATAGTCATAGAAACATAGCCCTTCTACTTGTAAGTTATTAAATATTACACACGTTTACTGTAAGTTCACATGAAAAATAGTTCCTAACGGGCGTATATAATTCCAATAAATATTAAACAGGCCCTTGCGAGATTAAACCAGTAATTGCTTGAAATTTTATTCCATAATAAAATAGTACAGATTAGGGATTCCGGGCACAGAATTTTGAATCGGGTAAATTCAATCCGAGCAATAAATTTAAGGCCAATTCTGAATGCTATCGGCTGAACTATATCTGTATTTCTGTTAAGGGAATACAATAGCAAGAATATAATTTATTTTCCTTATCGTACTTACGACATCTTATATTTACTAGTCTCCTCAGTACATAGCTAAAAGCTATATATTAACGAGAGCTTATAATATAGCTTTTATAGAGATGAAAATAGTTCAATGTAAGATTTCTAAAAATAGGTTCATTAAAGAAGTATATAAAGTGATGCAGCTATAACTCGTATTATATTCTGTTTCTAAAGGAAAACAAATACGTATTCTAACCTACTATCTGAAATTTAATGTTTTTTTTAATAGGAAATTTTAATAAGCTCAGTATATCGTATTAATTGTTATATAATTGCAATGATTATAAAAGCAAAAGCATTGGCAGAGTGACGAATAGACCATCGCTTCACTAACATAAGCAGATATATCTACCATATTGCCAAGGTATCAATGACACAGCGGAGACGAAAACCCTGCGAAAAATCGATGGTACCATGCTATGAGCTAGAGCTAGAGGTACAGATATCCGGCAGAGATGCAAAATGGACAACATTAATAACTGGGTAAAAAACAGAAGAGTAGAATGGAAAGACCACATGTGCCAATTGACAACAAATAGAGTACCTAGAAGGACGGCGAGAGACGGTTCGCCAATAGGAAGACGATCAGTGAGAAGACCACAAAAACGATGGTTTTCCCCCGAAAACGGAACGGAAGGTCCTTCCCCATAACAAGGTCAAAAATTAAGGAAAAAAATTGTTGAAACATAAAAATATATTAATTTACATGAAACCAAAACCACAGACAGAAAAATTCAACTGAATATACACGCTAGTTAGGAGCACTATCGAATCATAATTTACAATGTATATATACAGGGTGCGCCAAACCTATGGTCTTCTTTGATTACGGCTAAACTATGAGATATACAAAAAAATGTTTATAATAAAACTAATGTGTATCAAAGAGGTCTATAATTTAAAATTATTTTCAATTATACAGGGTGAGTCAGAATGACGGTATGAACCAAAGTTTTATTTTTTTAAATGGAACACCCTGTATATTAAATCATTTTTGAATATATTATTTAAAAATATGAAAAATTTGTATAAGGTCTTATAGGCCTAAAGTTAATAATTTTCGAAATATTTACATTTTTATTGAGAAAAATGGTAATATTTATAGGGTTGTGGATTATGTTTCCAAGGAAATAAAAATTTAGGTGATAGGTCAAAGTTTTTAAAATATAGTGTTATTTTTAAATAATTTAATGTTTTTTACTTTTAGCCATAAAATATACAGTGTGATCACTATTTGCAAATACAAAATTTTCTCATTTTTTTTTAATGGGACACCCTGTATATTAGTTTTGCGTTTGGTAGTAAATATTACAACCTTTCTTTTGGTATCAGGTTGTATGTACCTAGCATGTTTCGTTTTGTAGATATTTTAAAAAAACTATAGATTTTACGTTTTTGCGGATTTTTTATTTAAAAATTTTTTTGCAAAAAAAAATAATTATAATCTGGTTTTGAAACATACACTAAAATATAAAATATGAAAATAAAAAAGTAATTAAAGATTAAAATAAATCGTATGCTAGTACAATTCAATTGAATTTAATAACTTTAAATTATTTTACAAAAAATATTTTACCATATTAATGAATACATAAATTAGTTACTAAATTAAATAAACAACCAAATTTTAAATCAATCGTAGTAATTCTTCTACCGCAGCAACTTTCCTATACCAAATTAATTGTTAGTTATATTGTATTTACGAGTAAGATCAGTTAATAACTTTTTAATTTACCTACATCTTGAGAACGTATAAAGTATGCTTTGAAACAAATGAACGTTATGGAAGTATATTAAGAAGTAAATAGTATCTATGTACCTACTCGTGTCACAAAATCTGATAATAATTTCTAATGGTTTCGCCCAAAACAAATGCCATATCCAAAAATGTTTCGGTTAAAAAATTAAAATTTAAAATAAAAAAAATTTTTACAAAAATTTCAACTAAAAAAGTATTCCCAGTTTTTGTGACACCAGTAAATACTATTTATATTAATAAACAATTTGGATGATACATTTAACATTCATTTGTTTCAAAGCATACTTTATAATAATTTTTATATTCTCAAGATGTAATATGTAAGTAAATTTAAAAGGTAAATTAAAAGTTTAACTAAATACAATTTAACTAACAATTAATTTGGTACAGGAAAGTTGCTGTAGTAGAAAAATTACTACGGTTGATTTAAAATTTGGTGGTTTATTTAATTTAGTAACTAATTTATGCATTCATTAATATGGCAAAATATTTTTTGTAAAATAATTTAAAGTTATTAAATTCGAAAAAAATTTAGGTTGAAGAGGGCGAAACACATTTCTAAGAGCTGGTGTTTGGATCTTCGATTCTATTCAAAAAATTTTTCCCAGCCCGAAGTAGTGGATGTGTGAATTGTTCGTAAGGGGATTTTTCCGCATTCTCTATTTCATTTGTTTGTTTTCGTACGAGTGGTCGTCCAAACCAGTACCTGTGGATCTTTTGATCACTGAGTGTGTTTCAAAGATCTACATCTTTTGTTTTTTCATAAACATTATCTTACTTACTCTAAAGTAATTAGGGAATTAAAACTTGAGAATGGCATTGTCAGGTTGGGCGTAGATTTACGTTCCTGCTATGTCTAGGTCTCGAATGTTGTTTTTTGATTGGAATGTGTCTGAAGATATTCAACCTCTCATCTTCACCGATGAGCCCATAGAGGTTGAAGAGGGCGAAACACATTTCTAAGAGCTGGTGTTTGGATCTTCGATTCTATTCAAAAAATTTTTCCCAGCCCGAAGTAGTGGATGTGTGAATTGTTCGTAAGGGGATTTTTCCGCATTCTCTATTTCATTTGTTTGTTTATATATATATATATATATATATATATATATATATATATATATATATATATATATATATATATATATATATATATATATTATTATATATTTATAATAATAATTTATTTATTTATTATTTATTTATTCCACGTTGGTTGAGCCAATTATTATATATTTAATAATGATAACAATAATGATGATGACTCATAATAACTATAATTATTATAATAAATTTTTTTTTTATTTAGTTTTTATTATTTAATGATTTAATAAAATTATTAAAAGATTTAATTTAATTTTATAATTTTAATTATTTTATATTTAATTTATACAATTTTGTTTTTTTTTTATTATTATTATTAAACACATTTTGTTATATCATTATTGAAATTTTTATTTATTGATTTGTATCGAATCTATTGGGCGCCATCTATTGAGAATTTGTTGTACCTACCAGCTCAGTCAATGTCTGAATCCATATATTGCAGGAAACTCTTTTCTTTAGAGGTGTGGGATGAAATTAATTCTATAAGAGGGATTAAGGACAAAACTGTAAAAATATGTAACCAAAAACAATTGAAGACCACACTGTGATGAAAAATTTCGTAAATATATTTAAATGAAAGAAAAATACGCTTAATGCAACATCAATCTCGGTAAATACATAGAATAGTGTTAAATGTTTAATATTATAACATGTATATGATACATACTCTGGTTTATATCTTTTTAATTCGCCACATGAAGGGATATGAAAACAAAATGGAAGTTCAATGACTCTGAAAATTTGTGTGATTATGGAATATAAACCAATTTATGTAAGTAAGGAATATTTCTCTCTTAAATTTATTTTACCAAAGCGGTAAATGATACTAAACTTATTAAATTTTTATTTTTATTATGCATACTTTTCTCTTTAAATTTTTGTTAATCATGATATCATGTTAAAGTTTTGTAATGTCACCTGATAATTGTCCATCGAAGATGTTCGAACTGTTTCAACACTCCCAGATGCTGCTATACGTTGAAATTCCGGATCTCCCCAGGTCCATTCAGCTTACAATCTTATTTTTAGTAACTTTCTAAAGTCAAATCTGCTTGGAAACACTTTCCATACGAAAAGTAACTCTTAATGTTTGTTTTTCACTACTTTTTGATTACATTTTCCGAAAATTTATATTTTAAAATCCAAATCTTTTGGGAATAGCTTCACAAAGCGTCTGTTCCCTCTTAAAATCTCGAACCTTCTGCTAAATTCAAATTTTTAAGCTTGGCGTCGTTTTTACAGCCAATCATATTTAAATAAATTAATAATTCATGCTTTGGAAATTTAAATGAACCAATAAGATAATTTTACAAATTATGACATTTAGTCAAAAGGGTATTTTTTATCTAAAATTTGGAAATATATGCCTAAATGGTGATTTTATTCTCTTATTTGAGTAAAATTGAATTAAAGAATTGAATTCATTGAACTTTATAGATTCTTTTCATATATTTTGCATATCTGAGGATACTCCCAATAAGTTTTTATAGCTACTTTAAGCGAACACTGTCCGTACACTTTCTATACCTTTAATCACTATCTCTACAAATTAAAGTCCAAATATTTTCACTATTAATACATATAAAGTACTGAAATAACTTTCATATTATTCAGAAATAAATTACCAATCGATAGTGCATTAGCCATATCTCAGAAAATCATTTTTCTTTGTTAAAATTGATATCGAATTCTGACATTTCCCAAACCTACAACTTTTATGAGCTATTTTCAATATTTTGGTCAAATTAACATTAATAAAATCTAAAATTGATCTAACTATTATTCTAAATTTTTAGATTGGAGCCTCTTCTAAGATACTTTCATAAATTTACAAACTTAACCAAATCATGGAGACCGTAGTACATCAATGAACATTTTCTCCAAATGATCTTTAGAAAAAAATAAATTTTTATGATTATTCAACAGAAACAAAGTCATCATGGAACAAATTTGTAAGTTATTCTTTTGGTAAGACTAAATTTCAAACTATTGCATGTTTAGCAACAAATTCATACATTCTATGCCTTTTAAATAGCTTCCTTTATATAGTACGGTCTATTTCAAACTTTCTTGTTACTTAAACTGTATAACTCTAAATAAATTCATTCTATAACTATTAAATCAATTAAAATGTAACTTTAACTTCAATTCCCTTTAGTACTCTCATTCTATTCAACTCTCCAAACCAATCACGTCTCTCGAACAAAACCTATATCAAAATACTTACTTAACTGCTTTGGCAGTGCAAAATCATTAAATTGTTTATTATTTAACTTATTCTATCAATTTGGTATCTTAAAATCATGACAACTTGCCCTAAATGAAAAATTTACAATTTTTCTAAATCAAATTTAAATTTTTCATTTAAAATTTTAAACTATTCACTAATCATATTTAAAAAAATTATACTACATCTTATTATCTGTAACTTATCTATGGTAATATTTATACAAATCATTTATATTAAAAATGCCCCTAGATCTCCCTTCATCTATATATTCTAATTCATATGAATTTTGTCCGTTATTATTCTTTACTCTATATGGACCTTCGAAAATTGGCATAAGCTTTGCACACATATTTTCCCTAATGTTAGATATTCTATGTGCCCTTAACAAAACTAGATCTCCTGCTTCAAAATTGACTTTTCTGCCCTTCATCTTCTTAACCATTCTATTCAAATATTTTTCTCCACTCCGTTGTATTTTCCTATTGACTTGTTCCATTATTTGTCTATATGTCAAGTCATTTTGTACTATCCATGGTCTGTCTGGTTGCTGTCCCGTCATTAAATAATATGGAGATTGTTCAGTGACTGTATTAGGTAGAAAATTCATATTGTTTTCTATAACTGGTAAATGTTGTGCCCAATCTGTATGTTCTTGTACATAAATTCTTAAGAATTTTATAATCTCCTGTATATATCTCTCTGATGGATTTGATTGAGGATGTCTAATGCTTGTAAAATTAAGTTGGATGTTATTCCGTTGACAAAATTGTTTGAATCTTACACTTTGAAAATACGTAGCATTGTCTGCTATTACTGTTCTGGGTTTACCTACATTATGAAAATAATCTGAAAATGCTGACTTTATTACCTCAACATTAGTCCTGTTGGTTGGATATAATTTTATGAATTTTGAAAAAATATCAACTACAATAAAAACATGTTTCTCATCTGCTTCTGTTGGTATCAACTCTGTCAAAAAATCTATTGCAACAATTTCTAATGGTTCAGTAGCCAAAATGTTCTTAGGTGTGTTAAAATTAATGATATTTCGATGCTTATTTCTTTGACATATGTCACATTGCTTAGTAATATTTTTAATTATTATTTTGTCCTGTTTACTAATGTAATTCTCCCTAAACATCAACCAAATTTTCCTACTACCTGCATGTCCATTATTTACATGCAAATTTAATAAAATCTCCTGTGCCAGGTTTTGTGAAATGACATAACATTCCTGTTGTTTTATTTTCTTTATGTAAAAGGTATTTATGAACAATGTCCTTCTTTTGTCATGTTCTGTTAAAGTCAGTTGATCTTGTCTAATTGTCTCTATTGAAAATAATCCATCTATTTCATTCATCACATTAATTCCAATGTATATCCTGTTTCCATCCTCATGTCGAATTTCATTATCTCTTGACAATGCATCTGCGACTATATTCAATTTGCCTGAGATATACTTTATTTCAAAATCATACTCTTGAAGTAATAACGCCCCCCTATGTATGCGATTATTTAATAAGCGATTATTCATGACATTAATTAATGATAAATGATCTGTCTCTATAAAGAATTTACCACCTAATAAATAAAAACGTAACTTATTAACACAAAACACTATACTAGCAAATTCTAACTCTCCTACACTATAACCTTGTTCGTATGATCTAGTCAAACGAGATACAAAACTAATAGGTACTTCACATTCATTTTGATATTGTCATAATACTCCTGACAACTTATGCATAGATGCATCTGTTCGTAAAGTAAATGGCAAGCTGTAATCTGGATGGTATATCTTTAAATTTTGACAAAATTGATTTTTTATGTTATCAAATGCAAATTGTTGTTCCACACCCCAATACCATTTTACTCCTTTCTTGAGCAAATGATTTAAAGGTACTATCTTTTGGCTCAAATCAGGCACAAGCCTTTTAAAATAATTGATTAAACCAAGAAAACCACGCAAATTTTAAATATTTTTAGGGGTAGGATATTCTTTTATTCTATCCACTCTCTCCTCATCCATTGAAACTCCTAAATTATCTATTTTATACCCCAGAAAGGTAACACTATCTTGGAAAAATTGACATTTCTTTATATTGATTTTAAGACCCGCTAAATCTAATTCTTTTAATAGTATCTCAATATGTTTTAGGTGTGAATGTTCGTCTTTTGACAGTATTAGAATATCATCAATGTAGTGAAGGATAAAATCATCATACTTATTTAAAATATTATGGAGAGCGCGAACTAAAGCACTACAGGAACTCTGCAAACCATAAGGCACAACACAAAATCTGTAAAGAACACCATCAATCATAAAAGCAGTATAATCTCTGGACTCATGGGCTAAAGGAATCAACCAAAAACTGTGTCTCAAATCTACTTTGCTAAAATATTTTGCCCCCGTTATTCTCCCGAAAATAGTTTCTGTTGTAGCAGGTGCTTCGTATTGTGGTATGGTATGATTATTTAAATTTCTTGCATCAAGACAAAGTCTTAATTCTCCACTACTCTTTTTAACTACCACTATTGGATTTATTATTCTTGAATTACATTTTTCTATTATTCCATTTTCTAACATCTTTTCTACTTCTCTATTCACCTCACTTCGGTATCTATATGGTATCGGATATGTTTTTGGTCTAAAATCTTGAATGTTTCTAACTTCTATGTTGTGAACATAATCTTTAGCGAATCTGTTTTCCTCATTTATGAGTCCATCATACTTTAATAATATTTTCTTCACTTCTCCTATCCACTCTTTCTTACATATTAATTCCTCCTCCATTATATTCATACTACCTTTACATACATCACCTTCAATATCTTCATATAATACATTATTAATATACATCAATTCCTTGTCCTCTTCTGGACATAATTCATTAAATATTTCATTATCTTCCATATACATTCTCCTCATATTCATTAACTCCTTGCCCTTTTCTGGACATAATTCTTCCTCAAATTTCACACACTCCTCCTTTACTTGTACCAATCCTTTCTCATAATTGATCACCATACCCATTTTATCTAGCATATCCGATCCAATCATAATATCATATTTCATCTTATCAATTACAATCAGTTGTATTATATAAGCTTCTTTAATTAATTTAATATTACTAACAATACTTTTATTAACATGAGTAATCACTTTATTATTTGCACCTACTAAACTTAACTTAGGAATCTTAAAACATGAATCTTCTAAATTTAACCTTTTTATAACTTCTTGACTGATTAAGGAAATCTCTGATCCTGTATCCAATAAAACTTTAAAATATATACCACAAAATTGAATTCTAATAAAAATTAATCCCCTGAATTTTTTTAGATACTACATGAGCTCCCATGTCCAAAAATTCCCTATGATGTTCATACAGTTTGGTTGCAATATTGCCTAGCAGGTGCGATCTACAAAACCCGGTTCAAATGTTTCCATCTGTCCGGATGACATTGATGGTTGATCTGAATCATTACCATCCATCACTACATTATTGACTTCAAACCGTGCCCTCCTATCATTATTACCACGACTATTTGGAGGTTGATTAGAATTCGAGTTGTCGTAATCTTGTCTTAATTTGTTATTACCATTGTTATTGGAATTATTATAATTGTTATTTTGGTTATTTTGATTATTAAAAGAATTGTTATCTGTGTTATTGTTATTATTAAATCTATTATAGTTGTTATTTCTATTATTATTATAACCTCTATTATTGTTATTATTATAGTACCCTCTATTGTTATTAGAACTATAATTTCTATTGTTGTTATAATTTCCCCTATTATTATATTGACTATTAAAACCCCCACGTTCATTATTATTATTATTATTTGATCTATTGTTATTTTGACTTCTCTGGTTATTATTATTAAAATTACTATCATTAAAGTTTTGTGAATTATTGTAATTATTATTTCTTTGCCTGTAGTTTTGCAAAGCTCTTTCTTTTTCTATTAAAAAATTACAAAGCATGTTAAAGTCTGTAAAATTAAAATTTAGTCTAATATTTTCTATTTGATCTTCAAAATGACCTATTATATGGCTAATCAATTCTTTCTCTGTCAATTTGCCATCTAAATATTGGGCAGCACTAAATAATCTCATAGCATATAAATGCATACTTGTTCGCGAGTTAGAGTTATATTTTCCTCCGAACAATTCAGATCTTACTACTTGTTGTCGAGATAGTCCCCAGAAAAATTCTAAAAATTTTGTTTTAAATTGCTCAAAATTTTCTAATTCATTTTCCACATTAGTATACCAAATTAATGCTTCTCCTCTTAATTGGTTTCTTATAACTTCCCTAAATTCATCAAATTCATTATACTGCAAATATTTGGTCATGAGAATCTTTATGAATGGTACTGGATGTTGTGATTTATAATCCCCATTGAAATATATCCTGTTATCTGAGGTTTCAATTGTGTGTATTATTGTTCCTTTTGTTGTATTTCTTATTTTCTTCTCCATTTTTTCTATTTCTTGTTTCACTTCTTTTACTTCAATCTTCCATTTATTTTCCAATTGATCCTCCTTTTCTTTAGATGTTTTCTGTTCTTTCTTTATTTCACTTATATTTTCATCTACCATCATAAATCTCTTATTCGTCCATTCTGCTTCCTTTTCTATTTCTTCTTCTACCATATTTATTCTTTCTTTATGCTGTTGTATTTGAACTACTATTTCTTGATTTTCAGAAGTTAATTTTGTTTCTAATGTTTCATGTTTATTCATCATTTCTTCATATAACATTTTTACTTCTCCAATACTCTTGTTTATTCTTTGTTCAATTTGATCCTCTAATCTCTTGGAGGTCTGTTCAAGTTTTTTCTGCAACCTCTGACTATTTTCTTCTGCTTTTCTATTATTCTCTTCTAATTTTTGTTCTACTTTTTGACTATTTTCTTCTAATTTCTCTTCCATCTTCTCTAATGTTATTTCTAATTTTTCCCCCAGTCTTTGTTCTAATGATTGATTATTTTCTTCTGTTTTTTGACTATTTTCTTCTAATTTGTCTTCCATCTTCTCTAATGTTATTTCTAATTTTTCCCCCAGTCTTTGTTCTAATGATTGATTATTTTCTTCTAATTTTTGTTCTACTTTTTGACTATTTTCATCTAATTTCTTTCTCATTTTCTTATTATTTTCTTCCATTTTTGTTAGTATTAATTCCATGAATTTTTCAAGCTCAGATTTCTCTTGCTTCTGTTCCTCTCCTTCCTGTGTCGTCTTCGAAACAGATCTACGTCCATCCGCCATTTTGTATTTTTTATATCAAACTCTAACTTTTATTTATCTTACAATTTTGCCCTATCTATATTTATTCGTGCCACAACGTTGGGATAGCCATATATTATTATTTATAATATAATATATTTATTTATTATTTATTTATTCCACGTTGGTTGAGCCAATTATTATATATTTAATAATGATAACAATAATGATGATGACTCATAATAACTATAATTATTATAATTAATTTTTTTTTATTTAGTTTTTATTATTTAATGATTTAATAAAATTATTAAAAGATTTAATTTAATTTTATAATTTTAATTATTTTATATTTAATTTATACAATTTTTTTTTTTATTATTATTATTAAACACATTTTGTTATATCATTATTGAAATTTTTATTTATTGATTTGTATCGAATCTATTGGGCGCCATCTATTGAGAAATTGTTGTACCTACCAGCTCAGTCAATGTCTGAATCCATATATTGCAGGAAACTCTTTTCTTTAGAGGTGTGGGATGAAATTAATTCTATAAGAGGGATTAAGGACAAAACTGTAAAAATATGTAACCAAAAACAATTGAAGACCACACTGTGATGAAAAATTTCGTAAATATATTTAAATGAAAGAAAAATACGCTTAATGCAACATCAATCTCGGTAAATACATAGAATAGTGTTAAATGTTTAATATTATAACATGTATATGATACATACTCTGGTTTATATCTTTTTAATTCGCCACATGAAGGGATATGAAAACAAAATGGAAGTTCAATGACTCTGAAAATTTGTGTGATTATGGAATATAAACCAATTTATGTAAGTAAGGAATATTTCTCTCTTAAATTTATTTTACCAAAGCGGTAAATGATACTAAACTTATTAAATTTTTATTTTTATTATGCATGCTTTTCTCTTTAAATTTTTGTTAATCATGATATCATGTTAAAGTTTTGTAATGTCACCTGATAATTGTCCATCGAAGATGTTCGAACTGTTTCAACACTCCCAGATGCTGCTATACGTTGAAATTCCGGATCTCCCCAGGTCCATTCAGCTTACAATCTTATTTTTAGTAACTTTCTAAAGTCAAATCTGCTTGGAAACACTTTCCATACGAAAAGTAACTCTTAATGTTTGTTTTTCACTACTTTTTGATTACATTTTCCGAAAATTTATATTTTAAAATCCAAATCTTTTGGGAATAGCTTCACAAAGCGTCTGTTCCCTCTGAAAATCTCGAACCTTATGCTAAATTCAAATTTTTAAGCTTGGCGTCGTTTTTACAGCCAATCATATTTAAATAAATTAATAATTCATGCTTTGGAAATTTAAATGAACCAATAAGATAATTTTACAAATTATGACATTTAGTCAAAAGGGTATTTTTTATCTAAAATTTGGAAATATATGCCTAAATGGTGATTTTATTCTCTTATTTGAGTAAAATTGAATTAAAGAATTGAATTCATTGAACTTTATAGATTCTTTTCATATATTTTGCATATCTGAGGATACTCCCAATAAGTTTTTATAGCTACTTTAAGCGAACACTGTCCGTACACTTTCTATACCTTTAATCACTATCTCTACAAATTAAAGTCCAAATATTTTCACTATTAATACATATAAAGTACTGAAATAACTTTCATATTATTCAGAAATAAATTACCAATCGATAGTGCATTAGCCATATCTCAGAAAATCATTTTTCTTTGTTAAAATTGATATCGAATTCTGACATTTCCCAAACCTACAACTTTAATGAGCTATTTTCAATATTTTGGTCAAATTAACATTAATAAAATCTAAAATTGATCTAACTATTATTCTAAATTTTTAGATTGGAGCCTCTTCTAAGATACTTTCATAAATTTACAAACTTAACCAAATCATGGAGACCGTAGTACATCAATGAACATTTTCTCCAAATGATCTTTAGAAAAAAATAAATTTTTATGATTATTCAACAGAAACAAAGTCATCATGGAACAAATTTGTAAGTTATTCTTTTGGTAAGACTAAATTTCAAACTATTGCATGTTTAGCAACAAATTCATACATTCTATGCCTTTTAAATAGCTTCCTTTATATAGTACGGTCTATTTCAAACTTTCTTGTTACTTAAACTGTATAACTCTAAATAAATTCATTCTATAACTATTAAATCAATTAAAATGCAACTTTAACTTCAATTCCCTTTAGTACTCTCATTCTATTCAACTCTCCAAACCAATCACGTCTCTCGAACAAAACCTATATCAAAATACTTACTTAACTGCTTTGGCAGTGCAAAATCATTAAATTGTTTATTATTTAACTTATTCTATCAATTTGGTATCTTAAAATCATGACAATATATATATATATATATATATATATATATATATATATATATATATATATATATATATATATATATATATATATATATATATATATATATATTGTAAATCCCAAATCATGATTGTCAAAGATTATATATTGTAAATTATGATTCGGGAGTGCTCCTAATAGCATTTAACGTGTCTTGTTTCGCATTGCAACTGAATAAAAATGGTATACATTTTTATGTGTCTTGTTTTGTTTATTTCTACTGCATCTTGAATATAAATTTAGTATAGAAGGCTATGGAGTGCCAGTTGTTGTGAATGTCTCAGAGACACAGGGGCGGCCCGTCGGGGTAGGCAAGGTAGGCGCCGCCTACCCTCTTCAAATGTAGTACAATAATATAAATTATTAATATAAATTACTTATTTCAAAATTGTAATTTATAAATTTTGACACAATATCTAAAATAAAATAGCAAAAATTATCCAAATTATTTTTAAAAATATCCAAAAAATTTTCTCCGTAGTTATAATTATTGTACGCTCCTTGTAGTATCAGTAGTACTGTATAGATTCTATATTCTCCTTGGTCAGGCACTCGGGAACGTAGCCTGAAATAGAACGACGCCAATACCGAATTGAGGTGCGATCTCTCTCTGTTTACGCGAGCAGACCTGCTGCAGGCCGGCGGATTTTGAACGGGCGGATAGGCACAGAGTCTTATAGCCGGACCTACAAAATTTTATCAGTTGCTTCTCTTGTGTCTTGTGAAACTGTTTTAGAATAATTGTTTTTTCATTTTGGCTGTTATTAGTAGGTTAAGTATTGAATAAAACTAGGTAGGACAATTTAAATTTGTTTATGAAAACTGAATAATGTGTTATTAGATTATATAGATAATTAAAAATTTAAAGCGAGGTTAATTGTTAACTTATCAATTTATTCGAATAGTAAATTATTATTTGATACATAAATAAAATAAGTAATATTTGACGTTGTTGAAACGTAGGTGTGTTAGTTTTATTGGTGGAAAAACTTTAGTCATCGAATATGAATATTTTAAACGATGTAATATGCAGTTTGATCGAGACACCTTTTTCAAGGCGCCAAAATCAAGAAAGATTAGTAATTATTTCAATGGGCCGGCCTTTACAAAATTTAACAATTTTATCCACAGATAAGACAAAAGGCAATCAACCATTTTCGAGATCGTTTAAAACAATATGGTATGAAAATCATAAATGGCTAAGCGGAAGTTATTTTAAAAATTCACTTTTCTGTTGGCCTTGTCTGTTGCTCTCAAATTTGAAGCAAAATGTTTGTGTGAGTCAGGGATATTCAGATTTGAAAATTTATAAGCTAGTGTAAAAAAACATGAATCTTCGAAAGAACATTTAAACAATTGCTTAGATTTAAAACGGTTAGAAAAAAATAAACAAACTACTGACAGTGCTTTCGCTGGACATATTTCTCTATCTAATAAGATATATAATGAAGAAGTTGAAAAAGATTGAAGAAGTTGAAAAAATTGATGTTTCAATTCTTTTAGCAAAACAAGAACTTACATTTCGCGGTCGTGATAAGAACCATAATTCTTCAAACATGGGTAATTTTAAAGAAATTTTTAATTTAGTAGTTAAACGCGATCAGGAAATCCAGGATCATGTTAAAAAATAGAAGGGGTGTTCACGGGTTTGTCAAAAACAATACAAAATGATTTAATAGATTGTCTTGCCGATTACGTAAAAAATTAAATTTCAACAGAAATTAATGAAAGTCAATTTTTTTCTATACTAGCTGACGATACTACTGATATAACCGAAAAATCACAGTGTACTTTAACAATCCGTTTTGTTAACAAAGTTGGTCAGGTAACAGAAAGATTTTTAGGGTTTTTTGATGTTAGCGATAATAGATCTGCAGACGCTCTATATAGTTTAATTTCAAACGTGCTTGAGCCATATAATTACAAAAATAAATTAATTGCTCAATTTTACGATGGTGCAAGTGTAATGGCTGGCTCTTTAAACGGATTACAATCAAAAATTAAAGTAGATGCTCCAAAAGCAATTTTTACACATTGTTGCGCTCATAGATTACATTTAGTATTGCAAGACGGCTCAAAATGTATTACAAACTGTAGGATATTTTTTGTCGCCTACCCGAAGTATATGTGTAGCCTACCCGCATACTGAGGTCACGAGCCGCCACTGCAGAGACACCGAATCCCAAATGAAGGAATACGTCGTTGAACAAAAACAACGGTTGCTATCGAAATAACCGGGTATCTAAAGTAAAATTGGAGAGGAGATGCCGCCAGATTATCAAACAACCAATGGACAAAAGGTAAAAATATATAAACATTCTCAATTTCTTTGTAACACGAAAATGCAGCAGCTGCATAATACTATGGTCAAATCTGAGAGTGCAGGAAGAGTCTATACTGGTTTCTGGGGTTGTTTCCCTCTCATCAGTAGTCCCATATAATCCTCTCTAAAATTCTTCTACGTACCATACTATGGGCCTTTCCGAATTGCAAAGAAAGAAATGTCACTGATGAACTAGGGCCATCTACCGAAAAACAAAGTAAGTTATCGATCAAAGTAGCACAGAAAACGACAGTAAATATCGTCTCCATACCACCAGATTGACAACAGGTGGAATACTTTGTTTGGTTACACTTTCTGAGATTTTCAAAATTTATAAATCATACAGGATGCCGAGGAAATTAAGATGAGAGAATTTTAATTCATTTACTCTTTTGTTTGAGTATTAAGGAATCTTTCTTATTGGAGCTTTTACCACGCTGAGCAGATGAGTTGTGAATTATTTAAAATTCTCTCATCTTAATTTCCTCGGCATCCTGTATGATTTATAAATTTTGAAAATCTCAGGAGGTGTAACCAAAGAAAGTATTGCACATGTTGTCAATCTGGTGGTATGGAGACGATATTTATTGTCGTTTTCTGTGCTACTTCGATTGATAACTTACTTTGTTTTTCGGTAGGTGGCCCTAGTTCATCCGTGACATTTCTTTCTTTGCAACTCGGAAAGGTCCAAAATGTGGTACGTGGAAGAATCTGAAAGAGAAGGAAATGGGACTACTGATGAGGGGGAAACAACCCCCGAAACCGGTATAGTCTCTTCCTGCACTCTCAGATTTGACCATAGTGTTACGCAGCTGCTGCATTTTTGTGTTGCAAAGAAATTGAGAATGTTTATATATTTTTAATTCATTTACTCTTTTGTTTGAGTATTAAGGAATCTTTCTTGTTGGAGCTTTCACCACGCTGGGCAGATGAGCTGTGAATTATTTAAAATTCTCTCCATCTTAATTTCCTCGGCATCCTGTATGATTTATAAATTTTGAAAATCTCAGGAGGTGTAATCAAAGAAAGTATTCTACCTGTTGTCAATCTGGTGGTATGGAGACGATAATTATTGTCGTTTTCTGTGCTATTTCGATTGATAACTTACTTTGTTTTTCGGTAGATGGCCCTAGTTCATCCGTGACATTTCTTTCTTTGCAATTCGGAAAGGCCCAAAATGTTGTACGTGGAAGAATCTGAGAGAGAAGGATATGGGACTACTGATGAGGGGGAAACAACCCACCCCGAAACCGGTATAGACTCTTCCTGCACTCTCAGATTTGACCATAGTATTATGCAGCTGCGGCATTTCCGTGTTGCAAAGAAATTGAGAATGTTTATACATTTTTAATTCATTTACTCTTTTGTTTGAGTATTAAGGAATCTTTCTTGTTGGAACTTTTACCACGCTGAGCAGATGAGCTGTGAATTATTTAAAATTCTCTCCATCTTAATTTCCTCAGCATCCTGTATGATTTATAAATTTTGAAAATATCAGGAGGTGTAACCAAAGAGAGTATTCTACCTGTTGTCAATCTGGTGGTATGGAGACGATAATTATTGTCGTTTTCTGTGCTACTTCGAGTGATAACTTACTTTGTTTTTTGGTAGATGGCTCTAGTTCATCCGTGACATTTCTTTCTTTGCAATTCGGAAATGCCCAAAGTGTGGTACAGTTATAATAAAAAAAAAAGGGTACAAGTATTAGAAAGGGAAGTTAACGTCATCCTATTTGTGTACAACCGGCTGGGATTTTTGGAGGTTATCAAATGTCATAAGTGATCAAAAATGCAGCTCATAGACGTCAAAGACGTTTAATTTGATAGAAGGTTTAACGTTACGTACAATAAAAAATTAATATGCCTCGTCATTTAAGTGAGATTGAAAAGGCTCAAATAATTACGAAAATGGAAGAAGGATGGTCAATTCGTGCTCTAGCAAATTTCTATAATAGAAATTTGAAAACAATCTTCAGAATTAAGCAACGATGGGTCCAACAACAATCACTAAAAAGAAAAGTTGGTTCAGGGCGTTCCAAAGTATCCACTCCTCAACAAGATGCTGTTTTAGTTCAATTCTTAAGAGATAATCCATTTGCGACGTCGAAGGATTCAAGGATTCATACGGGATTTCCTGGTGCCCAACCTACTGTAAGCAGAAGGATCAATGAATCTGAATTAAAAAACCGACCAGCTGCTAAAAAACCATTAGTAACTGTTGAACATCGGCAAGCAAGAGTAATATTTGCACTAAACTATATTTACCGCAACCCACAATTTTGGAACGTCATTTTTACTGATGAAAAGACTTTTCAGTCGACCTATAACGGTCAAATCCGTGTTTATCGTCCAGCCAATACTAAGTTTGAAGAACGATATATTCACTCTCATAATAAATCTGGACGTTTTTCTGTAAATGTATGGGGTTGGATTAGTATACATGGACCTGGTGTTTGTTGGCGATTAGAGGGAAGATTTACTGCCGACAATTACATTAACGTTTTGGAACACGTAATGCTCCCTTCTATTGAGCAATTGTATCCTAATAATACTTTTATATATCAACAAGATAATTGTTCAGTCCACACTGCCCATGCCGTAAGGAATTGGTTTCAAACGCAAATCCTGGAAGTATTGCCATGGCCTGCGCACAGTCCAGATATAAATCCAATTGAAAAAATGTGGGGCATAATTGTTAAAAAAATATATAAAAGAAATTTTATGCCACAAAATTCAGATCAATTGTGGGATACAATCTTAGAGTGCTGGGAAGATCTTGATCCAAATATGATATCTAATATAATTCAAAGTATGCCAAATAGACTAAATAAAGTTATAGAAGCAGACGGTTCTATCACCAAATACTAAATTCTATTTGTAACAGTCATTAAAATTATTCTTTATATAATTGTTGAATAAATGGTTTCGTCTAAATAATGCTCAACGCCAATGATTTATATTTTTAATAACCTGTGACATTTGATAACCTCCAAAAATCCCAGCCGGTTTTACACAAATAGGATGACGTTAACTTCTCTTTCTAATACTTGTACCCTTTTTTTTTAATATAACTGTACGTGGAAGAAACAACCCCCGAAACCGGTATAGACTCTTCCTGCACTCTCAGATTTGACCATAGTATTATGCAGCTGCGGCATTTCCGTGTTGAAATGCCGCAGAAATTGAGACTGATTATACATTTTTAATTCATTTATTCTTTTGTTTGAGTATTAAGGAATCTTTCTTGTTGGAGCTTTTACCACGCTGAGCAGATGAGCTGTGAATGATTTAAAATTCTCTCCGTCTTAATTTCCTCGGCACCCTGTATGATTTATAAATTTTGAAAATCTCAGGAGGTGTAACCAAAGAAAGTATTCCATCTGTTGTCATTCTGATGGTATGGAGACGATAATTATTGTCGTTTTCTGTGCTACTTCGATTGATAACTTACTTTGGACAAAAGGTAATTTCGAGTGGAGACTACGATAAAAAGCACTTCGGAGTAGATAACGCCCACCAACCAGATGGACTGAAGACCTGAAGCGTGTTATCAGTAATTGGATGCAAACCGCACAAGACAGAGACAGCTGGAAAGAGCTGAGGGAGACCTATGTCCAGCAGTGGACATGTGAAAATTGATGATGACGAAGATTAAGGTGATTCAAAAACCTTCCAGTAACGAAACAAACACCTCGGCATTCATTAATCTCTAATTCCTAACTGGCCTAGAAAATACATGTTGTAACATATAGTTGCGGTTGTGTTAGTTTATTTAAAATGGAGGTCAAAATTATTTCCTTTATAAATTCTTCTTTAACCTGTGTTCATCCATTGCTGGACAAAGGCCTTTTCCATTAGCTTTCCATCGATTTCTACTCTTGGCAATTCTCATCCACTTCTTGCCCGCGACTTGTTTGATATCATCTGGCCACCTTTTCTGCGGTCTGCCTACTCCTTGCCTGTTCTCTCTTGGTCTCCAGTTTGTTAATCTCGGTGTCCATTTTTCGGGGTTTACTGTAAAGAGACCGAAATCATTAGACCGAAAGCAGTAGACCGAACTCACTAGACCGAACAGCAGAAGACCGAAAAGCAGTCATTTTTACTTGTCGCAGTAAAAGAGATAAGACTAATATAATTACAACTAAATGTTATTTGGATGGTTATTATAAACAGTTAAAATGGTGTTAACGTCACTCTACCCTTAATTTATTTTTACCGTCACTAATTTGTTTAACGGATGAAAATTATTTCATATCAGACTGTACAGAGTAACAATTTCCAGGCTATACAGGGTGAGTCATGAGGAACTGTACATACACCTACCTCGTATAGAGGCTCCTATGGGGAAAAACAAATGACCATTAAAAAGTGTCTGCTCCCATTGTTTAACAATATACAGGGCGAGTTTCGCATTTTGACAGAAATTTGAATTGGACATAATTTTTGAACGGTCAGATCGATGTGTCTCTTATTTTGGTCAATCGTTACACCATTATCACCCAATCAACTGATTTAGTCAAACTAGAAAAAATCAGGTCCGGCTTTAAAAAATTAGTTCGTTTGGGTCTTAGAAAAAATTTCACCCTCTATACGCTTTTTGAAAACTCTAATATGAATTTTACAAATTAGACAAATAGACAATCAAAATGGCATATTTATTTTTTTCCCCACACGATTACTTAATTTTTTATAAAAAAATCAAATTTAACTATGAATTAAAAGTTTGGTTAAGTGAACCATAGATTTAAAAAAAATAGCTTTTATTACAAAAATTAATTTTTTTAAACAAATATTTAATTTATGTTACCACCCAATCAACTGATTTATTTAAACTAGAAAAAATCAGGTCCAGCTTTAAAAAATTAGTTCGTTTGGGTCTTAGAAAAAATTTCACCCTGTATACGCTTTTTGAAAACTCTAATATGAATTTTACAAATTAGACAAATAGACAATCAAAATGGCATATTTATTTTTTTCCCCACACGATTACTTAATTTTAAAAAAAAATCAAATTTAACTATGAATTAAAAGTTTGGTAAAGTGAAACATAGATTTAAAAAAAATTAACCTTTATCACAAAAATTAATTTTGTTTAAACAAATATTTAATTTATGTTACCACCCAATCAACTAATTTATTTAAACTAGAAAAAAATCAGGTCCAGCTTTAAAAAATTAGTTCGTTTGGGTCTTAGAAAAAATTTCACCCTGTATACGCTTTTTGAAAACTCTAATATAAATTTTACAAATAAGACAAATAGGCAACTAAAATGGCTTATTTATTTTTTGCTCGCACGATTACTTAATTTTTTATAAAAAAATCAAATTTGACTGTGAATAATTATTAAAAGTTTGGTAAAGTGAACCACAGATTTAAAAAAATTAACCTTTATCACAAAAATTAATTTTGTTTTAACAAATATTTAATTTATGTTGCCACCCAATCAACTGATTTATTCAAACTAGAAAAAAAATCAGGCCCGGATTTAAAAAATTAGTTCGTTTTGTTCTTATAAAAAATTTCACCCTGTATACGCTTTTTGAAAACTCTAATATGAATTTTACAAATTAGACAAATAGGCAATTAAAATGGCATATTTATTTTTTTCCCCACACGATTACTTAATTTTTTATTAAAAAATCAATTTTGTCAAAATCGGAATTTTAACCTAAAAATGAAAATAAAATGAAATCACGGTAACTCGCTACAACTCTGTTCCATTTTAAATTTTTTTTTCTGAAATTTTTACAGCACATATCTCTTACCGTTGTGAAGACTATGAAAATTGTTGTAGACTTTCAGTCTTCTTCTCGTAAAAGTTATGAATTTTAAAAAATTAAAGGTGCAGATTCGTGAATTGCAAAGTTAAATCACAAAAATTAAGTGAAAAAATTTTAAATTTATCTATTTGATCACGTCTATGTTAAACTATCCGCTGTGAGCTCGTACGTAGAGGGAATATTTACAAATTCTCGAGCGCCAGTAGTGGCAAGTCTGTAAACGTTTACCGGAAATTTGACATAAATGTCAAAGTGATTAATGTAAAATTAAAATTAAAAACATTAATTATAAAAAATATTAGTTGGTCAAAGCTGTGGTATATACTTTTAACCTTAAATATACTTACGTTTTAAATACTGAATTTGGTTTTTTTAATGTTCCGTAATATGTAATTATATTTTAATCTAAAAATCTTAGCGCCATCTACACGATAATTGTGAAAGTATCCGAAGTAAGAAATTCATATTTTATCAATGAACGTCAAAATGATTAGCAAAATCTTAAAAAAATCGATTACAATTTAATTAATTTTTTGCGTTGTAAATGTTAAGCGATAACAATTAAATAATAAATTTAAAAATTACCGGTGAAAGATAATTCCAGTAATCCGCTAGAAGCGCCACCAGCGAAGCTCAGAGCGTATAGAGTCCAAAGAGAAGTGTATGGGGAGTTTTAGATCTAGACGTGTTATAGAAAAAAAAATGGTGAAACTTTTAATTTTAAGAAAAACGTTGTTTAATTTTTTTTATTTTTATGGTAAAATTGCGATTTTGACAAAATTTGATTTTTTAATAGAAAAGAATGTGTGTACTTTGTACGCATGTAAGAAGTTATACTTCTATTATATGATTTAAACGAAATTAATATACTTTTTATTTATATTTTGTTTAAATATTAAACTAATTTATACTTACTACTTCTCAAACATTTTTATTAGAACAGTGCCAAAAATTAAAATAATAAAAGAATAAAACACACACAAACACATTAAACAAGCCACAAATGATGTCTGAACATTAATTGTCGAAAATTTTTTTAACTAAATACGTATTTTCTGAAAATACAATTATATAATAAATATACTTACAATCATAAAATGTATTAAAAAAAACAAAAAAGAAAGTTTCTATTGGGACTCGAACCACCGCTGACAAGAGCGGTTGGTATTGGAATTCATTCGCCTTCTCCGCTTAGCCACGGGCACTATGTGTCATTATTTACGAAGATCGACTAACTAAACGGATTAAACTTGTGATATTTTGATATTTTGAAAATTGATCAAATTATTTTAATTTTGAATTGAAATGATTTAGAATTGAAAAAATACAACAAAACATAGAGTAAAAAAACAATATATTAGGTGAATATTGATAGAAATTTTGATGGTAATCAAATTATATAAATAAAATTATTACATACTATGTATTTTGGCAGATCAAATAGGTAGGTTTATACCCATGATACATTAACAATTATTACGTACCTGTTGCTTTTAAAAACTATTTAAAAGTCACTACAATATTATAAACTTTTTTGTTTCTGTCCTCACAACAATAAAACTAATATATTATACATTTGTTTACCTTTACCTTTACCTCCAAACCACAGCTGCCATATCGGATAATTTTTGACATGTCATTTGAACATCCAATCATAACAAAGTTATAATGCGCATGCGCCGGGCTGATAGGTTTTAACATATAAAAAAATCACCCTCTATCGCCGGTAAAGAAGTATAACTTCAAAAATTAAGTAATCGTGTGGGGAAAAAATAAATACGCCATTTTAATTGCCTATTTGTCTAATTTGTAAAATTCATGTTAGAGTTTTCAAAAAGAGTATACAGGGTGAAATTTTTTCTAAGACCCAAACGAACTAATTTTTTAAAGCCGGACCTGATTATTTTCTAGTTTGAATAAATCAGTTGATTGAGTGGTAACATAAATTAAATATTTGTTTAAAAAAATTAATTTTTGTAATAAAAGTTAATTTTTTTAAATCTACAGGTGTCCCCGAAAATAGTGCGTTCCTTTAAAGTATGGATATATTACACATTTAGAACAAAAAAGTCCTATAACATTTTTCTCTAAAGTTAAGGGTTTCCAAAAAAAAATTATATTGATCCCCATATAGGCAAATTTTCATTTTCAGACAATTGAACAATCTGGCAACACCTACAATTATGACTTACGAAGTTTAACATAATGGAACCCCATGCACAACCACATCTTTATTTACTGTTTGGGAGGTTGTTGACATCTGAAATACGGCTTACCTTGTTACCTACTTTCACTTTCAACATAATTGTTGGGTTAATAATGGTTCATTAGCTATTATCTGAATTAATTGAGGTTTTGGATTAAGGCTCGAAATTCTAATTTTTCGAAAATTATTACATTTTTTTAATCGCATAAGCGCAAAATATCGCTTATAATGCATTTTAAATGCATTCATTGTTTCGAATCCTGAGAAAATGAAGAAATATTTTTGAAAAATTTAAACGCAGAATGAAATATTACGTTATTAGGGACCGTTCAAGTATTACGTAACGCAGGTTGGAGGGGGGGGGGTCAAAAATCTTCTTAAAAAATCGCGTTACGTAATACTTGAACGCTCCCTTACCGGGGGTCGAAGGTCCCTGAAAACTTTTATAATGTTTATTTTAATAATCAACTTTTTTCAGTGGGAAATATGCCACACTTTTATCAAAAAAAAAAGATTTTATTAACGTTTCGACGCTTAAGTCGGGTGTCGTTGTTAAAATTCAAAATAATACTAAATTAAACAAAAATGTTGTTGCTTAGTAAAACATTCTTCTAATAATTCATCTAATCTGACTCATTTATATTGGAAATTAAGACATGTAACTATGGTATTGTATTAAAATGATATTGCCAGCACTGATGAGTTGCGTTCCTGGGACGACTTTACTAAATGATAGTTCATTCTATTACATGAAACCCCAACTCAAGAATATCCGCCACAAAAGATTTTAATTGTGGAACAGGTTAAAAATTTGGAACGTCAGACCACGAAAACGTCACATGTATTTTGGCCGACAGAACTTCCAATTGATAATTGATTCCCTTTCATTAAACTCTCATGCAAAAATCAGACTGCTATTTATTACCTGTCATAATTCTTGCTATAGGACATGTTCTACGTGTTCCACTCAATAAAATACCCATTTGGTGATAAATAGCAGTCTGATTTTTGCATGAGAGTTTAATGAAAGGGTAACAAATCAATTCGAAGTTCTGTCGGACAAAATACATGTGACGTTTTCGTGATCTGACCGTTTTAAATTTTTAACCTATACCACAGTTAAAACTTCCCCTGTTCCAGTGTTCCCATATATCAAAGTTTGTCCGACTAGACACCCTTAAGCTATTAACAAATTTTCAGCTTGTTATTAATCAACTTTTTTTTCATACGCGGGATCCAGACCTAAATTATTAATGCAACTAAGAAAAATTATTTGTAATGTTTTTCTGAAATGTAGTGGAATATGGAATAATTTTAAATAAACTGATAAAATGTTAATTATTGACAAAAAGAAACACTTTATCTTTTAACTCAACTACATTGTATTATGTATTTATTAAGCTCTAAAGGTGTTTAAGGCTTTAACTGAATTACATAGTTTCCAGTGGAAATTAAATACAACAAGCAACCTTTAATAATTCTAAATTAGTTTTTTACTCTCGGACTATCAGTGATTTGTTTACTTGTGAACTAATATTAAATTAGATGTTTATACTTATTTGACAATCTTTTTTATAATAGATGTTCAAAGTGTGCTCCACCTGCACGAACACATGCATCGATACGACGGATCCAGTTGTTGGTAATGCCATAGTTATCTAAATTATGTCGAATGGTTTCTGCAGCATCAAAAATTCGTTCCCGTAATTCAGCTTCTGAATGGATTTCATCTTGGTTATCATAAACTAACGATTTCAGATGTCCCCAAAAATAAAAATCCATTACATTGAATTCGGGACTTCGGGGAGGCCAAAGAATGGGTCCATTTCTACCAATCCAACGACGAGGATACGTGGTATCCAAAAGATTTTTCACAACTCTGGTAAAATGTGCTGGGGCTCCGTCATGAAGAAACCACCTTTCACGGCGTGTTTGCAATGGTAGGTCTTCAAGCAGAATCGGCAAAACATTTTGCAAGAAATTATAATAGGCTTCTCCATTTAGAGTTCTGGGTAATTCATACGGTCCTATCAAACGATTGTTGATTATTCCTGCCCATAAATTTATGCTAAATTTTCGTTGAAAATTTGTCCTACGTATTAAACTAGGGTTTTCGTCACTCCATATGTGGCAATTATGAAAATTATACACACCATTTCTCGTGAAACAAGCCTCATCCGCGCATAACACTTTAGATGGAAATTCAGGTTTTCCGACGAGTTTATCTTGAAACCACCTGCAAAATGTTAATCGTCGAGGAAGATCACCTTGGTGTAAATCTTGTACTCTCTGATAGTGATATGGATGTAGAAGTTGTTCCCGAAATGTTCTATGAACAACGTTTTTCGATATGCCAACCATTTTAGCCACATCTCGTGTGCTTACATTTGGATTATTCTCCACAGCATCTAAAATGTCGTCTTCTACATTCAATCTATGGATACTTCTTGTTCTTCCGCTATTTTTTTTTTCGGCACAACAGAATCCGTTTCTAATAATCTTTGAGAAACATTCACAAAAGTTCGAGCTATAGGAGCTCGCCTTTCGGGATACCGATGCACATAAATTTGGACAGCTAAATTACTGTTGCATTGCGCTTCTCCATAAACAATCAACATATCATGATATTCTCGGATGGAAAACATTTTCACGGTGACACTAAACACAATCGCGTTTACACTAAACACAAAAAATGTATCTCGTAACGATGAAAAGAGTACCTACCCTGTACAAAGTAATGGATATACTGTTTGAATTACCTACCGATTCTTCGTTGTTTTGATAATCACTTGTTCCTCGAAAAAGACTGGTTCTTTTGGTACAGAATAAAACTAATAAATTAAAGGAAATATCCAGATGTCGGTTTAATATCAAGGAAACAAATTCTTCTTTTGTTTGACGTTGAGGCGCCCCGACAGGTTGAAATGTAAACACTTAGGGTTATTCCGAAATGGACAAGGGTTTCATTGTTAAATATCTACATTTTATTACTTTATAGATAACAGTAATAAACAGGAACCAACTATTTTCTCTAATTGTGACCATGTACCTTTAACGTTTTGTATTGCAGCGTTGCCATATTGAAATTGGCATGCCAAAATGTATTTTCGTTTTTTGGCCAAACGGGTGAATTTAGAAAAAAATGTTATAAGACTTTTTTGATCTACATGGTGCCTTCTACCTACACCTTTAAGGAACGCACTATTTTCGGGGACACCCTGTATAGTTCACTTTACCAAACTTTCAATTCATAGTCAAATTTAATTTTTTTATAAAAAATTAAGTAATCGTGTGGGGAAAAAAGTAAATATGCCATTTTAATTGCCTATTTGTCTTATTTGTAAAATTCATGTTAGAGTTTTCAAAAAGCGTATACAGCGTGAAATTTTTTCTAAGACCAAAACGAACTAATTTTTTAAAGCCGGACCTGATTTTTTTCTAGTTTGACTAAATCAGTTGATTAGGTGGTAATAGTGTAACGATTGACCAAAATAAGAGACACATCGTTCTGACCGTTCAAAAATTATGACGAATACAAGTTTCTGTCAAAATGCGAAACTCGCTCTGTATATTATTAAACAATGGGAGCAGACACTTTTTAATGGTCATTTGTTATTCCCCTTAGGGGTCTCTATACGAGGTAGGAGTATGTAAAGTTCCTCATGACTCACGCTGTATATAAAATAATACAAAAAAATACTATAAACAAAAAGACAGATATACAAAATCGTAGAATACTTTACTGCAAACTTTTAAATTTATCTACCAATTCGGTCTAATGATGTTCGGTCTAGTGAGGTTTCGGTAAAGTGCTTTTCGGTGTAATGAGTTCGGTCTACTGCTTTCGGTCTAATGATTTCGGTCTAATTGTCGTGTACCATTTTTCGGGATTATCTCGGGCAACATGTCCGACCCATTGCCACTTGAGCCTTGCTATACGTTCTACGATATCAGTCAGTAATATTTCTTCTTTCGCGAATGTCTATATTTCGAATCATGTCTCTCAAACTGATCCCTAGCATGGAACTCTCCATCGCTCTTTGGGTGGTACTGAGCTTCTCTAAGGTTTTCTTTGTAAAGGCCATGGTCTTCAATCCATATGTAGTTACAGGAAAAATTGTTATAAACTCTACATTTTAGACACATTGCTATAATTTTATTCTTCAAAATAAAGCTTAACTTGCCGAAAGCTACCCAAGAAAATTGTATGCGCCTTTATAAATACTTAAATTAAATTACCATAATTATGCTAAATCCAAAAATTACACAAGGTTGTATAACAAAATTCATTAAATTTAATTGGATAAATATTTGAATAGTTAATTCTGGAAAAACTACCCATAAAGAAAAATAATGGCCGTTTATTATTTAAATAATATCTGAAATCATAACAGGGTATAGCAAAATGCATATAATTTCAGATGCAATTTGCATAGAGTTTACTATAACTGCACTGTCGTAACATGAGTTTTGGAAATAGGGCTATCTAGTAAATATTTCGCTTTTTTTACGATATTTATATAAAATGTGCATCGTAAAATGTAGTATATATAGTCCAGTCGGGTTAGACGAATAACAGGCCTAACCTTGCATTAGGAGCTGCCCCAAATTTTATTTTTTTAATCTTTAGGGAAGGTCAATAGTAGTGTAAATTTAAAATCTCGACTAAATTCCGCCATTGCGTTAGCCGTCATCTTGATTTTAAACGAGAACTGGTTTTGCTCAATATCTCCGCCATTTTCAACTTTTCGACAAAACGTATAACAACCAAAATTGTTGAAAATGTAATTTTCTATCATTTCTATTTTACAATTTTTTCGTGCCATGGATATTTTCCGAGTTATAGCGGAAAATAGTGACAGTTATATATAAATAGAGCATAACTATTTAATTATCTCGTTTATTGTTAGTTTTACGACAAAAATGTTCCTATACAAAAATAGACAGAATTTAATTCTACACAATTTTAATTTCTTTCATTTGTTTGCTAAAGTTAATATTTAAGGTAGTATGTATGCGATAATGGCGCGTGCGTAAGACCTGATTGATTTTAAAGCAATTGTTTTTGTTCAATATCTACCGCATTTTCAACTTATATTGTTCCAAATATGATTTCCTACAATTTCTTTTTAACAATTTTTTTCATGCGGTTGATATTTTCCGAGTTAAGTGGGAAAATAGTAAAAAGTGGTGGGGGGACTGAATTGAATATTTTTTCCGAGCTGCCCCAAATTTTATAATTCTCTCCTTTAGGGGAGATCAATAGTAGTGTAAATTTAAAATCTCGACTGAATTCCGCGGTTGCATTAGCCGCCATATTCATTTTAAAGGAGAACCGTTGTTGCTTAATATCTCCGCCATTTTCAACTTTTCGACAAAAACGGTAGGAACTAAAATTGTTGGAAACGCAATTTCCTACAATTTATTTTCCACAATTTTTTTATGCGATCAATATTCTCTCAGTTAATGAGGAAAATACTGGAAACGGATGGGAAGCATAATTATTAATTGTCTCATTTATTATTAACTTTAGGACATAATTGTACATAAACAAAAATAAAAAGAATTATATTTTATACAATTTTTGAAACTTCCTATGAAACACCAACCAAACTAAGTACATAAAAGACATAAATACTAACTTATATGCATTAAGTTCACTTAATTTTATTAACTAGCGGGTTTTATTGGTTGAATTTGTCTGTCGATAATTAAGTTTCATGTCAGCTAACATATTTTAATATTTCAACAATTTTTTTTTAATTTTGGACCCCGTTGGGGGGAATTTTCCCATTCCCCCCCCTCTTAGACCCGCCACTGGTTCTCTCGAAAAATTGTAGTAAATCGTAATTGCAACAATTTCAGTCCTTACACTTTTTGTCGAAAAGTTGAAAATGGGGAAGATATTGAACAAAAACAATTGCTTTAAAATCAATCGGGTCTTACGCTCGCGTTTTTACCGCATACGTACTACCTTAAATATTGATTTTATCAAAAAAAATGCAAGAGATCAAAATTGTACAAAATTTAATTTTATTCATTTTTGTATAGGTTAAAATTTGTTGTAAAAGTAATAATAAACGAGATAATTCAATAAATCAATAATTTATGCTTTAACTGTCACTGTTTTTCCCCATAACTCGGAAAATATGGACCGCACGAAAAAAATTATAATAAACTAAATTATAGAAAATCGTATTTTCAACAATTTCAGTTTCTATATTTTTTGTCAAAATGTTGAAAATGGCGGAGATATTAAGCAAAAACCGTTCTCGTTTAAAATCAAGATGGCGGCTAACGCAACGGTCAAATTCAGTCAAGATTTGAAATTTATACTAATATTGGCCCCCCTAAAGATTAGAAAAATAAAATTTGGGGCAGCTCCTAATGCAAGGTCAAATGGTATCCCGACTCCGCTAATATAAAAGTAATATTTATATAAAAATATAACAAAGAAAATCAAATGTTAAATGGAATATTAAAGAGTAAAATACAGGGTGGAGCATTAGTGCGAGGAAGTCTAATTACTCGCCCGACTTCTTCTTCTTCTTCTTCTTTTTGTATAGACATGACTCTGTCTGTTTTTGCAATGTTGCTCTAGTAAGTTGTCGTTCCATCGTTTTCGTGATCTTCCCACTGATCGTCTTCCTATTGGGGAACCGTCTCTCGCTGTCCTTACTCGCCTGTCGTAAGACATAATTCAAAATAATGTTCAAATATACATGTCCAGACTTATTGCCAGAGTAAATAAATTTATTTTTTTAATGGAATACCCTGTATATTTTGACATATTTGTATTATCCTCGATATGTTTTTTCATGAAATATATGGTTTTGCAATGTTATACGAGGTAGGTAGTTTAACAGATAATTGATAACAGATAACCCTGCAGAATTGTAGTTTTTTAACATCAAAAAATCTATTTAAGGTCGCGGCAGATTATCATGCACGAATCGTTGCCAGCACGTAGCGTTTAGTTTCCGAAAAATATTTCTTTTAATGGTTTTAAATATGAACAACTCACACTGTCTGGAACATATCGTATCAGACACCTCTTTGTAAAATCAGGTTTTTCGGAGACTACGCTACGTTCTGGAAATGATTCGTGCATGATAATCTGCCGTCACCTTTATAGTAAAATAATTTCTAATGTAGAAATCAAACGAAATGTTTAATTTTTGTATACATAGTTGGTCGAAATTCTGAATGAGTATATTCTGAGTTTTCTTAAATAGAATACCCTGTATTTTAATATTGTAATGAAATTCTATTTTTGGATGCTTTATTATTTTTTCTTCAGCATTCCCTACACTCAATCACATTAATTTGTGAGTTATTCGTGATTTTTTAAGCCAATCATGAAGAGGATCGGTACGTATTTTCGGCTGCAATGCTATTCAAATGGGGATTCATTTTTTTCGAATCCTGAGAAAACTAATAAATATTTTTGAAAAATGTAAACGCAGAATGAAAGATCACGTTATTAGCGAGGGCCGAAAGTCCCTGAGAACTTCTATAATGTTTATTTTAATAAGTTACAGGGGTGAAAAACTAAGAGAAAATTTAGTGTGATTTTTAATTTCAAATATATCATTCAAAATAAACTTTTTATTTATTCTAAGGGACTTTCGGCCCTCGGTAATAATTTAGTCTTTCATTCTGCGTTTAAATTTTTCAAAAATACTTATTAGTTTTCTCAGGATTCGAAAAAAATAAACACAATGCCGTGGTAATATTTTCCAAATCTATCTTTGTCTTACAACGCACTCAGCTGAATATAATATTGTCAGCATATATTGTCAGTCAGACACTGACAATCAGTGACAATTTTAAATATTTGACATTGCATCGGGAATATGTTGAGTTATTGATTAAATATAATATAATGTATTTGATAAATAATTGATTTAAGACGTGAGCTTAATAAAAAGTTATTTATTGTGTATTATTTGTGGAAGATCCAAGCAGAGAATACATCAGGATAATATATTCTGTGATCCAAGTATCTTGTTGTTAAAGATGTTCAAAATTGTAAGCGTTCCATAACAATATATTATTAAAAAATCACTTTAACACTTTTTCTCTTTTTTCGATTGAGTATTAGTCTTTGTTGTACAAATAAATTATTACAATCACTGAATACATAGTTAGTAAAAAAATTATCACATTTATTAACTGAATTAATAATTTGCAATTATAAAAATAACAGTTATCCAAGAACATTCAAAACCCATCTCTTTAAATTAATGATGACATTTTCAAGTAGAATGACAGTCTAGTAATGTTTACATATCCATACCAGTGTGAATTTTACTACACGTAATTTGCCGTGTAAAGACAGAAAAAGTAGGGATACACGTAAAATATTTGCGAATTATGTACCCATAGCCTTAATAAGTGCAACAGCAATTACGTGAAATATTTTTAGATTAGCCCTGAAAATAGTTCAAATATAATTAAAACAAGCGGAAAATGCGAGCATTATCATAACGAAAACTTTGTTTATTAACGTATTTAAATTCATAATATGGAAAATTATTATTTTGGAAAGTTGTTTAGAATTAAACACTATGTTTTAATGTGTAATTATATCCTTCTAATTTAAATATTGTGAACTACAAAGGTATTTTACTTATGAGCTAAATTCATATTTTTTGACATACCTCATATATATTTGACCAATTTTGTGCATCTATTATGCATATTATTATGATGGTTGCATCTTAGATCTTAGACTATGAAGAGCTTTTTTAAAGAAAACTTTTTTTCGTCAAATTAAAAAAAAGAGTTAAAAATGAAAATGATGCTGGTATCTGTAATTTGCGAAAAATCTTCAATTATTTTATTACATTAGAAAGATGTAATTGCATATATTAGAACATAATTTTTTATTCCAAAAACTTTTCATAATAACAATTTTCAATATCGTGAAATAAATTAAGGTATTTTACTTTTTGGCGAAAATCATATTTTTTGACATACCTCGTATAATATAGATAAAATGTGACATCTGATGGTTGAATCTTAGATTTTAGGCCATGCAAAACTCTTTATGAAGAATTAGGCCTGGATCCCGCGTACTCTATGCTCGTTGTCCAACGCATGTTTTCATATCTGGGATTTCTTGATATTTTCTCTGTTATTGATGTTGGTTTCATGCTCGTTTACCCTGATACATAGTGCCCTTGCAGTTTCTTCCACGTTGAAATTGTTGCATTCACTGGGTATTTTGTAGATGCAGTTTTTGGATTTTTCTTATGTGTTGTTGGGTTTGGATTTGATACAGGATAGATCTCAGGATGTTGTTTGTTCTAAACGGTTGTGATGTTTTACGTGTCGTAGACTTTCTTCTTGTTGTAATCCTGCTTTTATATTGGTAGTTTCTAAATTTCCCTTGTCTGCTGTCGCTTCTATTACCTAGTTGTCCATTGTCATTTTCGCCAATATAAGCTTCGGTTTGCATTTCAAGTAAGAACTGGTGTTGATTTACCGAGTCAGCTAAAATGTAGCTCGTATGGTATGCTTTTAATTTGCTTAAAATTAAAATCCTAGATTCACATCTACAGGGTGATTGATTAGTGTGAGGAAGCTCAATAGATCTGTTATAGTAAAAATTACAAAAAAAAGTTACTGACAAAAATTGTAGGCAGCTTTAAACTCCACATTTTAAAATTAGTTACAATCTTACAGGGTGTTCCATAAGATGGTGGCAGACCAAACTTATGTTTTTTTAAATGGAACACCCTGAATTTTATTTTAAATTTGAAATCTGCTTCACTTCCACATTACAACAATGTAAAGTTTTATTATGTTATACCGGGTACTTAAAAAGTTATAGCCAATATTACCTGAAAATCGTATCAAGTTTAACTCCCTGTATAATTAAAAATTAGTATAAGAACATTGATCTATTGCAACCATAGTTTTTTAATAATTGTTAAAAATTATAAAAAATATTCGTTTTCATAATATTCGTTAAATCAAATACAGGGTAAGTCAAAATGCAAGTACATTATTTTCTTGGTAATTTTAAATATAACACCCTGTATTTTATATCACTATCGAAAAGTACTAATATCGTACTTCAAATTTTATGAAGTACTCCCTATACCTAAAGTTATAAGTTTTCTAGATATTTTTATTTTTCCATCAAAGTATTAATTTGGTAGATATTTTAACGTTTACCAATAATTATTGTGAGTTGGCCATGATTGATTTGTCAGAAACTGACAGTTTGACATTATTATTTATTAATTCAGTATTGCGGTACACCGTAAATTAGCAACAATCATTATTTAGTAATTCAGTAATTAATTCAATTTAAATTAGCAATAATGAATTTTACTACTGATGAAATGGTATATGATCTGGATCTACAGAGTAGTAACTAAGTTCTTGTTCATTGGAATAACTCCTTATACTTGTGTGTGGGTTTTCTGTAACTGCCATCAACACACTCATTTCGTTTTCCTCTGTCACACTAGTTTTTGTTCGTTCATGTTTTTCATAATCCACTGAACCAGTGCGGTTAAATCGATCTTTCAATTTTTCAAATGTATCTTGTCTAGGTTGCCGCCTATCTGAAAACCGTTCTTGATAAATTCTAGCTGATAGTAATGAATTTTTATTGCATTCCCCCAAAATCCAGATCATATCTACCATTTCATCAGTAGTAAAATTCATTATTGCTAATTTAAATTGAATTAATTACTGAATTACTAAATAATGATTGTTGCTAATTTACGGTGTACCGCAATACTGAATTAATAAACAATAATGTCAAACTGTCAGTTTCTGACAAATCAATCATGGCCAACTGACAATAATTATGGGTTAACGTTAAAATATCTACCAAATTAATACTTTGATGGAAAAATAAAAATATCTAGAAAACTGATAACTTTAGGTATAGGGAGTACTTCATAAAATTTGAAGTAAGATATTAGTACTTTTCGATAGTGATATAAAATACAGGGTGTTATATTTAAAATTACCAAGAAAATAATGTACTTGCATTTTGACTTACCCTGTATTTGATTTGACGAATATTATGAAAACGAATATGTTTTATAATTTTTAACAATTATTAAAAAACTATGGTTGCAATAGATCAATGTTCCTATGCTCTTTTTTAATTATACAGGGAGTTAAACTTGATACGATTTTCAGGTAATATTGGTTATAACTTTTTAAATACCCGGTCATCATCATCATCATCCAACCAATTCACGTCCACTGCTGGACATAGGTCTCCCTCAATTGTTTCCACACTTCACGGTTTTGTGCTGATTTTTGCCAGTTTTTACTAATCCGCCTGATATCATCTGCCCATCGTGTAGGCGGCCTTCCTCTACTTCGTTTATCTTCTCTTGGTCTCCACTCCATCAGCTTTCGTGCCCATCTTGAATCTTTCAGCCTGGCGACGTGTCCTGCCCAGTTCCATTTGAGCCTGGTGATACGTTCTACAACATCTGCGATACCGGTTGTTTGTCTGACAAATACCCGGTATAACATAATAAAACTTTACATTTTTGTGATGTGGAAGTGAAGCAGATTTCAAATTTAATATAAAATACAGGGTGTTCCATTTAAAAAAACATAAGTTTGGTCTGCCACCATCTTATGGAACACCCTGTAAGATTGTAGCTAATTTTAAAATGTGGAGTTTAAAGCTGCCTACAATTTTTGTCAATAACTTTTTTTTTGTAATTTTTACTATAACAGATATACTGAGCTTCCTCACACTAATCAATCACCCTGTATATATAAAATATAAAAAAATATCTGAAATATGAAAACAAAACCTAGGATATAACGTTAATCAACCTAAAATTGTAGATAAGGCTAACAGAATCAGTAATTGGAGAATAAGTTGGCAGTGACACTAACTCACGTCAAACTATGACAGAATAAAGTTGTCTACACAATATTTAAAGTTACTACTTCAGGAAAATAAGCTAATAGTACACCATTTTCGGGACACTCAAATATCTAAGTAGATGACCACTTTTTTAGTTATTGTAGACCTATATGAAGAAAACTTACCAGTTTCCTGCCTAGAGTTCGCGTCCGTTTTTTAATTATTAACAATTTAGTGCAAAAAAAGGATTTTTTCGATATTTTGCACCCTATTCAAAAGCTAAATAGTTGACATGAAAACACAAAATATAATTTTTTAGAACATTGAAAAACCCTTCCAAATGCCGATTTTTGAAAGTTCAAAAGTTTATTTGTTACTTCGCAAACTGCAAAATAAGTGAAAGTCGTTATTTGTTAATAACTTTTACTAAAACTAACTTAGAACTTTAGTGTTTCACCCAAAGTTGGGTATTGGGGTGGTTTAAAAGTTATTCTATTTGTTTATACTTGAGACCTTTGTTTTGCAATAACATAAGACAGAAAATAATGAAGATGTGGCAATTCTGCGTATGCTACGTAAAAGTAAAAAAGTGATACTTTTGAAATGTATTAAGACAAGTTAAAAAAATTATTTAATATAGTCAAAAATCCTAATGCCAAATTTTTTAAATTTTGTAGTTAGAATAACTTTAAAAATATTTTCCGTAGAAAAAATCATTTTACATATCCGAAAAGCTGGTTTTTTACACGCCTTTTTAAAAATGTAGTTCAAATGGTGACTAGTCGTGGTAAATGAAGGGGGAGCTGGGAGCCGACAAATGCACGAGTTCAAAAACTAAAACGCAACTTAAAACTACGATCATTTTCTATATCTCGGCATCTACTCAATGGATTTTGGTCTTTCTTTTTTTAATTTGTGTATAATTTTTGTGTACATTTCAGATATGCAATTTGTCTAGACATTTATTAATTAATAAACAGTCTAATTTGTTTAAACAATTTTTGAAAATATAATCTTTCCCAAAAGTCCCAGTTTTTAATCATACTGTCATTAATAAGCATAGAAAAACTTAAGGTATACTTTAATAAATAAATTGTCTTCAATAAATAATTATCGAATAAAAATAATTTATTTATTAAAGTGCCCTTTAACTTTTTATATGATCATCAAAAATACTATGATTTAAAAATAGAATTTTGGAAAAAAATATTTTTTCAATAATTGTTTAAACAAATTCGACTGATTATCAAAGGTAATACCACGAGTCCTCTAAATTTTATCGATAAATTTTTTTGTTTTCACGAAAACTTCTTTATTTGGTAAAATTACGAAAATAAACCGAATGATAAAATCACGAGTCCGAAGGACGAGTGATTTTATCCATTTCGGTTTGTTTGAGTGATTTTACCCTAAATAAAGAAGTTTAAGTATGAAAACGAAAAAATTTATCAAGCAAAATTTAGAAGACGTGTGGTATTTGAAAAGATTATTTTGTGAACCAATATGTATTATTAGTAAATACGGGCATCTGTGAAATATTTTTAAGACAACTAGGATCAATGTCTTAAGTAGGTTATAGATAAATTATTTTATGATTTAAAAATGAACTAATTTATTTATTATATTGTTAATACATAAAAAACTGTTTAAATCGAAAATGAACAATTATTAAAAACACAATTTTTATAACTAATATGAGATTTTCCAATGTCGTTCTTAACGTATTATGTGAAATTTAGGGTACCTTAAGTTGTATCAGGGAAGATACTGTTTTATCAAGGAAGAGGCTGTTTTATCAGTATTACACTCAATGATTGGCTAGAACGACGCGTGGTGATTGGCTGAAAAAGCAAAAACGTCAGAATTTGACAGGTGAAAAAAATAATCAATTAATAAATTTATAAACAAATTGCATATTTGTAATGTACGTATAAATTACAGACACATTAAAAAAAGATTAAAATACATTGAGTAGATCCGGAGATACAGAAAATTGTATTAGTTTGAAATTGCTTTTTCGGTATTTGGTATGTACTCGATGGATCTGTAGGTTCCCCTAGTAACCGTTTGAACTACATTTTTGATAGTTCGTAGAGGGTGCCGTGAACGTACAATGTTTGTGCAAATTTGTTAACAAAAAATACTAATCCCGTTCTTTAAAATGGCGTTAATGAGATTTCTTAATTATAATAAACAAATTAGCTGCGAATTAAAAAAACATGGCTAACTTTGACCCAAATTAACCCAGGCTTAATTTTTTTATTTAAAAATTCGTGTTAAAATACTAGCTTTTCGAATGTACAAAAAGATTTTTTCTACGGACAATATTTTTAAAGTTTTTCTAAATATATTCTATAAACTTTCAAAAATTTGGCATTAGGATTTTTGACTATATAATTAAGTAATTGATTGGTTGACTTACCTGTTAAGGAAGGACAATCATATTTGTCCTATCTTACATTTCGAACATTTGTACTTATGGTAGTGGTATTTTCGGGCCGCTGATCACAGTTTAAAGAAGCAGAAGAAGAAAAAGAAGATTATCAAGCTTCTTGACAAGTAACGTCCGCGCATCACTGTTTTTTTATCGCACAAGAATGGGTGGGTTCAAAAGAATCAATGGGGGGGAGCGTACAAATGTTCGAAATGTAAGATAGGACAATTATGATTGTCCTTCCTTAACAGGTAAGTCAACCAATCAATTAATTGTCCTACACAATACATTTCGAACATTTGTACTTATGGTAGGCGGTTGAAAGATTAAACAATATTGTGCGATAAATAAACAAAAGTACATTGCAATCCAAAAATGAATACTTAGCAATTTTTTAGGAACTTTACACAAAATATATATATATATATACCTAAAATATTAGAACAATTATTAATTAAGATTAATGTTTATATTTTAATTATATGAGATGTGTACCTATAACTAGGTACAAATAATAATAATAATAAGAAAATTAATGTTTTTACTAATATTAGTAACCTAAACATGTAATATAATTACAAAATGCATAACAAAAATAAACCAACCAAGAAGCATACAATTACATGGACTCACCAGACAATACGGTTTTGCAAAGAGTCCGTAATCTTTTGCTAGAGGTTTATTATAAAAAATATTGAATACTTGAGAATTTTCTGTCCATCTCGCCGTCTCTCTAATATTATCTTCTATAATCCAGTTCTAATTCCCGCTGAGGTAGATGCATTTCTGACACTATACACTTTAAAAATATTAGTGTCTATATTTTTAATTTAAAAAAATCTTATATCCATCTACTCAACGCCTGGGTAGATGCTGTTTTATACGTCACTTTTTTTTTAGTTATAGACAAATTGTCTTCTAATTGAGGACGAATGTTTTAGAAATCTCTAAACACTCAACTATGTTTTTTTAAATAGGTTGATATTTTTTTATTTATTATTATTATTATCCAGATTTAGCCATACGGCTCACCCTCCCTCTAAGGGGAAAACTGACTCATCCCAGATACCTACGGTATCAAAAGGATTGAGCTCTGGTGGGACTCTTTCCGTGTTATCGAGCCCTAGGTGACTTGGTACGCTGGAGTTTCTCCCAGAAATTTTCGTACGCATCTGGCCGTCGCGAGTAGTACAGCTTTCTGCATGGTCTTATAAAGGTGTTCATTTTGACCCAGCTTTTTTATGCTTTCGAGGAGGGTCTTCAGAATGACTCCAGTAGTAGATATAATAATCGGTAACGTCTGGGTACTTTGCAATCTCCATTGCTTTCGTATTTGAATTTCCAGATCTCTGAATCTCTTATTATTACTATTATTATTATTATTATTTTTTTTGGGAAGTCTTTATCCTATCTTATATCAAAATCTCAATTTTATCTTGATCCATGAAAATATTCTGAATTTTTATTAGGTATAGTGTTTGCAACCTCTGAGCTGAAGTAAGTGCAATCAGCATTACAAGTTTGTAAGTAAGTTCTTTCAGGGAAAGGCTTGTGAGACGAAATAATATTTCTAAATAAAGTAATACTGGTAGAGGGTCCCAAGTTAATTGATATTTGGGTAATTAAAGTTATATACATTTGTAAAAAAAAATTAAATTTTTTCTTTAAAATTTTCTAGGATATCTTTTACCAACACCAATGCAGCACTGTGAATGTTTATAGAGCTATAATTATAAAACTGTTCTACGATATATTTAATAAAAATTATAATTTGATAATTCATAAGAAAAATGGTCATTATTTTTATACTATACCTCCACCATCTCTTGAAAACTGTATCATACAAATTTAGTGATTTTTGTAATAGATAGGATGGAATCCTCGGGAATGACTTTTCTTAAAAAGCTTGCCTGACAAGAATATGGAAACCCAAAGAATGTCCTGGATATAAAATCTCAAAAAGAGTTTTAGATTAAATTTTTATGAGGTCCAAAATTATCTTTTTGAGTATGTAAGGTGTGGTGGTCAAAGGTTGTGTACCAAGGCTGAAAAGCGTAAAATTTAAATCCATGCCAATCTAGAGTGAAGGCATTGACTTTCTCTGATCCGGGGTCAGGGTTCCAAATTACATACCTTGCACATTTTTTTTTAGGATATGTGGCAAACATATCGATTTCTGGAATAAGAAGCTGCTCAAAAATTATAGTAACACAATTATCACTTAAAGAATACCTACTCTGTTTCTATTTTTAAAGATCTTGATTCCGAGTCAGCAAAAGCATATTTTTCTTTTTTTACTGATATAAGATGCAAATATTTTTAAATTCCTATTTTCACAGAATTATTAAACTTATCTGCAGATGTTGAGTACTGTACACTCCCCATCTTGTTAATGCAAGACACAGCTGTCGCGTTCTTTATTCCTAGAAAAATGTTACAATTCCTATATTCTTTGAAAAAGGATTTTAAGCCATTATAATATGCTGCTAGTAACTCAAGTACATTTATATATAGTTGTTGTTGTTCATGACTCCAAAACCATGAGTTTTGTTATCAATACAGCATACCCGCCATTCTAAAAGATATGCATCGCAAAATATTTGAAGTACAGAATAATTGGATTATTTTATATTTTGCTCACTAATTGGTATGTTATTGAACCACCAATTGCAATCGTTTTTAAGTATTTAGGTATGGTGATTTTTAGTGTTATAGCTATCAGTTTTTAGAAAGAGCACGCTACTTTTCTTTTTTATTTTTTTTTTAAATAATTTTCCATATTTAACTTCCATAAAAGGACGAATTGTTACAAACTGACCGATTAAGGCTGCACAACAGGCTCTTATTTTACATGTACTTTAATTTTTGATGGTCTGAATACTATTAGATATTTTTTTTCAGCAGGTGCAAAATATATCAGGTTCGAATCAAACGTAAAACCAAGAAAAGTTATGTTTTGTGTGGATGAAAGTATACTTTTCTTTCTTTTTTTTTTATTTATAGTAAATCACAAGCGGAAAAACACAGAAAATGTTTAAACAATATTTTCTTTAAATTTTAAATATGATTTTGAAACTGGTAAAGGGTCATCTAAAAAATTGACAAAAGTAACGCCACCTGTTATTAGATTATTTAGGGCTGGTTTTAAAGTTTTTGTAAATATAAAAGCCGAGATATTATTCAAACCAAACGGTAAACAGTATAAATGATATAGAAAAGTTCTGTACTCAAATTTTAAATATTTTTTAGAATTTTCATGAACAGGAATAGCAAAATAGACAACTTTTAAATCTATTTTTGCCATAAAACAAACCTTGAAAATGAGCTTGAGGACTGATCTATTATCGTCTTCCAGCTTAAAATATGTGTCTTCCATAAAGCAATTTAGTTGTTTTAAATTCGAAACAAAATCTATGATATCCGCCCTTTTTGGTCACAAAAACTACAAAAAAATAAATTGTCCTTCTGTATGTGAAGAAGGAGAAATGGTTCCCTTTTCAAGTAATTTTTTTTTATATAAGTCATACTACCAGTTTGGGTCGATGAGAACTTTTGGTGCTCTCTCTTCAGAGGGCGCTGTTTTAAATAAAATATTAAAACTTTAGACCCAACTTAAAAACTTTCTTGTCTGAAGTAATCTCTTTCCAGATTTTAATACAGTTAGCCATATTGCCCTATTAATTTTTTATTTACCTTTAGTACGACATCCTGGTTTTTTTCATTTGGTTTTGGTACTGCTCTCTGTTCGATTGTTTGTATCTCGATGCTAGTTGAGGGTGATTTGAGTACTGACTTTGTCCAAATCTTGGTCTGCTCAAAGTTGGATTGAAGTTTAAACGCTGCTGATTAAAGTTGCTACATTCTGAAGGAACTTTAGATGGATGCTGAGTGGAAACAGCAGTTTGGCTTTGTAGTACAGTCTTTGGATAAACAGTGGTTTTTTTGTGACTTTTTAGTAGAGATAACTTAATAAAGCTGCTGATTTTGCATCTTTGTTTAATATTTTGACAAAACCAAACAAAATTTATTGTAACTACACTTACTAACTTTGTAATATCAAGGTAGATGATAAAACACAAGGTAGAATGTGCAAAACAGTAGTTAAATATATTCTATTCTATTCTAAACTTCTGGGTTACTCTAAGTAACTCTGCGAAATAGGAGCAGCTCAAATAAAGATTTTATGGGCTACTAAAAAGTACCCTATTCTATTTTATTGGTTGAGGACAAACCAAACAAAAATGTAGTGTAAGTAAACTTACTACCCTCGTAATATGAAATCAAGGCAAAATGTGCAAAAAGTAGTTAAATAAATATATTTTATTGTATTCTAAACTTCTGGGCTACATTAAAGTACCTCGGAGAAATAGAAGCAGATTAAATAATCATAAAGATTGTCTGGGCTACTAAAAAGTACCCTCTGCTGTAGTTTTATTGTTTGAAGTGTGTTGAAATTATATTGTATTCTAAACGTCTGGGCTACTGTAAAATATCTCTGAGAAATAGAAGCAGATCAAATAATCATAAATATTGTGTGGGCTACAAAAAGTACCTCTGCTCTAGCTTTATTGTTTGAAGACAAAACCAAACAAATAATTTAGTGCAAGTAAACTTGGTTGTAATACGAAATCGAAGTAAAATTTACAAAAGCAGTTAAATTAATATATTTTGTTCTATTCCAAACTTCTGGACTATTGTAGAGTACCTCTGAAAAATAGAAGCAGGTCAAATAATCAAAGATTTTTTTTGTGCTACTAAAAAACAGCCCCTGCTCTAATTTAAACCCTTTATTTTATTATATTCTAAACTTTTGGGATACTGTAGAGCAGTGGCGGCTCGTACACTTGGAGACAGGGTCGGCAAGGTTTTTTTGTCTCCTGATATAGGTATACCATCAAACTAAAAGGCTTAATTCATCATAGGAGATTTTGTTGTTTTTTGCTTTTTTTTTATTTGATGTACTTGACATTCTCTCTTGTTTCATGGTGTTTCGACAATACGTAATGATTCTTTTGAGACAAGGTAAATCCCGTTTTTTTTAGGCAGAAATTGGTGGTAATAAGAAAATTGATAAACAGTTTGTTGTAATGAATTGCAGTACTTACTACATAGAATTATACATACATATTGTGCAACTTATCCCACTTTCTGAAAATATTTGGACCAGCATAATTTTTAAGTACCTAACTTGTAATAATAAATATCTTGGAAATTCTTTGGCGAACGTAACTTTTAAATTTTAAATCGTCAAAGAGGTCAAAAATTTGCAAATCTTCAAAATTCGAAAAACGAGAATCTATTTGCATATAATAGGAGGTATCCAAAATTTCAAGATATACTTACTCGTTTTTCGAGATATGTATCATGTCGTTGTCTTTTTTGGGGTGGTTCGGAAATATCAAGCGAATCCAAAACGTCACTGCGTATATATTGGAAACTACTATCATTACGAAAATCTCTGAGCTTTTGCACCAGCTTTCGTATTCTATTTTTAGAATAAATATCTTGGGCAAACTCTGTCTTAAAAATATTTCAAAAAATATTGAAAGAGTCATTAGTATTTAATAAAGTTCTCAAACCGATTGCTTCACGGATCGAGGTATCGCCACTTTCAAAATCATCGCCTTCGATAATAAAATCAAAAACTTCCAAAAGCTGTTCACGAAAATCTGCTACAGATACTAAAACTATAAGAGATAATCTGCTTAGATAAAACTAACCGAGATTTAAAATTTCATCGCGTCTGACAAACTGTTCGCTTTTTTTTCGAAACAAATTTGTTCTAAAGCAGTAATCCGTTTAGGTGAGCTAAACTGGCAAGAAAAGTCGATATTCTTTATTTTTTTACACGTATCATGTAAAACTAAATTCATTATATGCGCATAATAGTGAGTAAATAAAGCTTGTGATGCAATAGTTTTAACTTTTGCCTGGAGACTATTCAATTCACCACTCATCACAGCAACGCCGTCATAAGATTGCCCCAGTTTGCCCTACCAATTTATTTTTGGTATAAAAAAATTTGAATCTGTTCTTTAAAACACCAAATATATATTCTGCCTTATTGCTTTTACTCACATCTCTAAAACCTAAAAACCTCTCATAAATATTACCACGTAACGCGTATCGAACAAAATAATTGATAATAATTGTGAATGACATGATAATCAGAAGTTTCATCTACTTTCAGTGAAAAGTAAATGGTTTTCTAAATCTCAGATTCAACAACGTTATTCAAAATTTAACTATTTGATTATAATATGTATTATGTAGTCCATTCTGTATTACGAATACACTTCGAATCGGAAAGTAAATAGGTATTTCTAAAACAATTTTATTAATTCTCTATAATTACTTTGATTTTAAACAAATGCTTCGATCCATCATGTCCACTAAATGATAATTTCTGACAACTTAAAAAAATTGCAATATCAATTAAACGACGTAAAACGGCGTGATTATTTTTGACAATTTCTACCGATGCATGCTTCCAAATGAAACACCGACCGGCAGATCGAAATGTGCCGTACTTGGCGCGTAACCTGCCATGCCGTATCTTCTATTGCCCACGGAGAAAAGTAATGTTCGCTTGCTCATCGACTTGTTACGTCATCGTTGAGTTTTACGTGTAAATTGTCAAGCTAGGGATGTTAGGGACGGCTAGCCGAAAAGTCAGATAAATGGCTGGGATCATTGGTTTTTTGAGAAGTCTGTTATGCGCAGGGATCACTTAACGCTCGGATTGATCAAATTCTTTTAAAAACCATGAATAAAATTTAGTCTGTATTATCTGATAGTTTTTTGTTTTATTTCAGAGATACAAATATTTAAAAAATCTATATCTATAAATGTGTGGGTCGGCACTGCCGACCCTGCCGACCCTGACCGGCCGCCACTGCTGTAGAGAACCTCTGAGAAATAGAAGCAGGTCAAATAATCATAAATATTTTTTGAGCCACTAAAAAATACCCCTGTTCTAATTTTATTGTTAAACACCAAATAATTTAGTCTGTATTACTTTGGGCTCCCTTAAGGTACCCTTATTAACACAAACAATATAAATTTTTGCATATCATGTCTATTGGACATTTTGCTACAAAATAAACATTAATAGGAAAACCAGTGCATGTGGCAACTTACATCTCTGTGTGTTTTGAGTATTTCGAATAGGAAAGTTGGCGAGATGTAGTAACTATGACAACACAGAAATATATTGATAACAACAAAAAAGGACTCAACGTTTGACTTTGATTAAAATTGTCATTTCGTAAATACTTAATATTTATAGTTCGATCTATTCACACACAATTTAAGTTATCTAACATAAAATAATTCAAAAATATCTTATAAATACCTTGGTCTTTATGGATAAAACAACGATAAAACCCAAAAATATCATATAAATACCTTAACTTTACCAGTTTCTGTTGCAACTTTTCATATTTCCGTCTCTTTCAGGATACATAATTATTCTCTGATGACTTTTTTGATATTTTAAACACTTTCTAATAATTTTCATAAAACTATTTGGAAACTACTTGTGATCAGTACGCCCACAGAAGAAAACAGTGATGCGCGGACGTCACTTGTCAAGAAGCTTGATAATCTTCTTTTTCTTCTTCTGCTTCTTTAAACTGTGATCAGCGGCCCGAAAATACCACTACCATAAGTACAAATGTTCGAAATGTATTGGGAAGGACAATTAATTTTTTTTATCTTTTCTAATACATTTTATTACTATCCCTCTTCGACTTTTATTTGGTATACGCAGAATTGCCCTGTATTTATTATTATCTGCCTTATGTTATTGCAAAATAAAGGTCTCTGGGATAAGCAAATAGAATAACTTTTAAACTAATTAATGGATGGGTCTCACATTTTGAGGGTTTGTTAACTACCAAAATACCCAATATAGGGTGAAACGCTAAAATTCTAATTTAAATTTACTAAAAGTTATTAATAGATATCGATTTTCATTTATTTTGCAATTTGAGAAGCAACAAATTGACATTTAACATTCAAAATTCGGTATTTTGAACCTTTTTCAATGTTCTAAAAATCAAATTTTTTAATTTTATCTCAACTATTTAGCTTTTTAATGAGGTGCAAAAACTCCAAAAAAACGAATTTTTTGCACTTCATTATGAATAATTAAGAAAGGGACGTGAACTGTAGGCAGGAACAGGTAGGTTTTTTTTTCTATAGATCTATAAGAACTAAAAAAGCTACCTGGATATTTGAGTGTCCTAAGAATATCCTTATTTCTCTGGACTATACAGCCAATGCAATACCAAGTAGGTTAATATCACATCAATATTTTATCACGATTTTCTTCAATGTGGTCAATCGTCTATAATTAACCAAAAAATAGTGTATAATTTTTTCATTAAGCGTATTTCTGAAAGTGAGAGCTCCTGTAGTTAAAATTGGCTGACATTTTCTTTATTTTAACATACCTAATGGTTAATATAAAGACATCTAGTTGAATCTACTTGAACAGTTGAACCTAAAAACAAAAACAAAACAAAAAAACTAATGCATATTCACAAACTGATCAGCCAGAACCAACCTCTTCCCGAACAATAGAAGAACATTAATATGTCTCTAATTTACTTTAATCACCTATATGTAGGTATCATGTAGCTGTTAACATCTACAGCTTCGAGGTACAAATTCCCGGTTTCGCTTTTAGCGATACAAAATATCGTTACGCCTCTGGATACAAGTTATCTGAACAATTTTAACATACTGTGAAATATAGATACAATATATATCCATTACCAACCCTAGTTTAAATCCGTGCCGTAATCAGTACTGTAATGTTGTTTGAAATTGTTAATGATAATACATGGCACCGAAATGTATATCTGAAATTAATAAATGCGAACGTAATAGATACAACTGTTTTTCCATCATCAATGCCGGTTGTTAATATTAGATATACAAGAAGTTCATTAATGGGAAGATGAATGTTTTGGAACTCGTACTGTTAAATGGAGTGTCACTGCATGGACTAATCATGGGTTGCAGCAATAATTACCACACACAGTTCAAGTATATGATAATATATGAGATTGAAAATCAAAATTACGCCCAAGATTTTTCGGGTATAAAACAGCTTATAATAATATTCAGAAAGATGGCGCAAACTGAAGTATCAATAATTCCTGGTGAGGTATTACGATTTAAAAAGAAACATTAGATATTAATTAATTTATTTCTTATTTAGCGTGTGGGATACAAGCGGCCGTTCAAGAATTACGGAAATTTTTATTTTTGGTTTTGCTCTAGTAGCTATCATATCTTTTATTTTGAAGTTGTGAATGCATATCTCCTTTGGTAATGCGTGGGAGGCATAAATGCCTATCTGGAGATGGTGGTCAAACTCGGAATCAAATAAATACAAAAACTGCCTGTCCTCCTTTTTCACCTTTACTCAGATTTTTGAGTACTTAAAACTGTTTTTCGGCCCTTTTCCTAGACGAAAAGAAAGTAGATAAGTGACCGTTATTCTTTCTGCTTTCTTCTATATTCGTCGTCTCCGTGCTTATAAAGTGTTAAAGCCAAAGATTCAGAATGCAGCCAGAAAGCAGTTTTTTTTAACGAAAAGTCTTACATTTAAAATATTTCTTTTTATTTTATTTCAATTATTTTAATTGTTTTATTGTAGTAAATTTTGTGTCTGAGACTTTCGTCTTCCACAACTTTTATTTTATTTTTCCTTATCTTCTATTCCTGCATCTGAGCTAGTAAGAAAAATACAAAGGACCATCCCCACACCTCTTCCAATTCTGAGCAACGGAGCCTTTGTTCATCCTACTGTTAGCACATTGTGCGCTATATATTTTTTGGCGCCCAACGTGGAGCGTGAGCTTGTTTATTTTTCTTTAATCGTTTTCTTATTGGATCTGACCTTTCTATCCACATTGTTGACCGGCCACTGTTTCTTTTAAGTTTTTGTTTTTTCAGGTTGCCCTACATGTTCAGTGAACAGCTGATAGACCTTATATTACATTATATTACATATTATTATTACATACAACATGGCACCGAAATGTATATCTGAAATTAATAAATGCGAACCTAACAGATACTACTGTTTTTCCATAATCAATGGCGGTTGAAAATATTAGATATACAAGAAGTTCAATAATGGGAAGATAGATGTTTTAGAACTCATACTGTTAAAAATGGAGTATCACTGCATCGACTAATCATGGGTTGCAGCAATAATTACCACAAGTATTAGAGTGCAAGTATATGATAATGTATCAGACAAAAAATCAAAATTACGTCCAACAAATATCAAAAGACTTTTCTTATATAAGACAGTTTATAATAATGTTATTGAGAAATATGGCGAAGACTAAAGTATCAATAATCTCTGGTAAATTAGTACAATTTACAAAAATAATTAATAATTGATTTATTTTTTATTTACAAATTGTTTCTATTTACACATGGTTTCTATACTGTTTTCTTCTTTTTCTTTCTCCATTATTTCTTGTTTAACCCTAATAGCTACCATCTCTTTTATTTTCTTTTTTCTCCTATCCTTTTCCTATTTCTGAGCTAGTAAGGAAGATTCAAAAAACCACCCCCACATTTCGTCCGATTCTGAGCAACGGAGCCTTTGTTCTTCCCAGTGTTAGCACATTGTGTGCTAGACATTTCTTGGCGGCCAACATGGGGCATGATCTTGTTTTTCTTCAATCCTTTTCTTATTGGATCTGACCTTACTATTCATATTTTTTACCGGCCGCTGTTTATTTTGAGTTTTTTTTAGGGTGACCTACAGTTTCAGTGAACATCTGATACACCTTACATTACAATATATTACATATTATTATTACATAAGACATGGCACCAAAATGTATATCTGAAATTAACAAAAGTGATTGTAATAGATACAACTGTGTTTCCATCATAAATGCCGGTTGTTAATATTAGATAATATCTAATATTAATTAACTTCTTGTATATTATACAAGCATGCTGGCATGCTGGCATGCTGGACGAGCCATACAGCCTGTAGTCACTACCCCGATGTATGAGCGGGAACACAATATGCATAAATACTCATACGCTCATGAATCGCACCTGGCGAGTCATGAGGGCCTTCACATTTCACTCTTCTTCAACTGGTCTTAAGTGAAATGTTCTTTGATCTATCCTATCAGCCTCCCTTGGCTAACTCTTGTTTTCTTCCGACCCCGAATGGCTATTAGGTTTCCGAGGGCAGACGGGTCACTATTTTATTCACACTATCTATTATTTCCTCTTAAACTCGCCAACACGCATGGCAAGCGCGGCGTTTTAAATTGCCATTTTCCCTCGAAAAATGAAATGTCAGATAATAAAGGAAGATTACCCCAGGTGAGTAGGGTTCAAAACCCAGAGTCTCACACTGATCTATCAGTCTGTCCCACGGATTCTGGGGGGGACAAAGTTCTGACACAACCTGAGAAAAACACAAAGCGATTTACGATGAAAGTTGCAACGCTTAACGTTAGATCCCTGATGTCGGAAGACAGATTACTGGAATTAGAAAACGAACTACAGAACATTAAATGGGACGTAGTCGGACTCAGTGAGGTAAGAAGACGAGGAGAGTCTCTCGAAACACTAAACTCTGGTCACCTACTTTACTATATGGGAAGTGAACACATCTCTGTAGGAGGAGTAGGCATCATAATACACAAGAAACTCTCCAAAAATGTGGTGTTAGTAAAAGCAATATCTGAGAGAGTAATTTATATAAATATACAGTTAAATAAAAAATGTACTGTTAAGTTCATACAAGTCTATTCACCAACATCAACCCATCGTGACGAAGAGGTAGAACAATTTTACGAAGATATATTAGAAGCCATAAGAGAGAATAATGCCCACTACACTGTCATAGGTGGTGATTTCAACGCAAAAATGGGAACACAGTTAGATGCATCGGAAATATCTCTGGGAAATTTCGGAAGTCCGGGTAGAAATGAGAGAGGTGAAATGCTTTTGTCATTTCTACTAGAGAATAATCTTTATCAAATGAATAGCTTTTTCTACAAAAAGCTACACAGACGCTGGACATGGAGGAGCCCAGACGGCAATACCCGCAACGAAATAGATTATTTTATTACAGATAAAAAATTTATATTTAGAGATGTGACCGTTCTTAATAGATTCTCGACAAACACTGACCATAGGATGGTTAGAGCTACCATTGAGATACCAACTCATTTAGATAGAAGCCATATATTAAAAAAGAAATACTTTCACTGGACACGCCCACAAGACGAAACAGCATTTGGAGACTACATTAATAACACTCTTGATCACACCATAATATCAAACGATGTCGATGAGTTGAACAAACAAATAGTTGATACACTTAAACTGGCACAAGCACGTTTTTGCCCAAAGACCAAACGAGATGAAAAGATCACTTTAGAAACACAACACAAAATAACAGAAAGAAGACAGTTAAAAAGTGAAAGGGACATTGATCCACAAACCATTAGGGCACTCAATAAAGACATATCGAAAGCTGTGAGAAGAGATATTAGGAAATTTAAACATGAAAAAATAGTACAGACTATAGAGCAAAACCGGAGCATGAAGGTAATGAGACGAAAAATGACGACAAGTAGAAAAGAAATTTTCCAGCTTAGGGATAAAAATGGTGAGATAACAACAGACAGACAGAAATACTAGGAATAGTCGAAGAGTTCTACACTATATTATACACAAACCAAGTTAACAATGTCATAAATCCAGAAAATAGACACACGGTACAAAACCAGGGATCTGAGGATATTCCAGAAATTAGTCAAGATGAGATACAATATGCACTCCAAAAAATGAAAAACAACAAGGCTCCGGGAGATGATGGAATAGTTACAGAAGCTATAAAACTTGGCGGAACTTCTCTTCTGAAAAAAATACAAGACCTCTTCAATCTCTGCTTGTATAGCCAAAAAATTCCTATAGCTTGGAATAACTCAATTACAATTCTTATGCATAAGAAGGGTGACAACATGAACCTAGAGAATTACAGGCCAATTTCTCTACTCAACCATTTATACAAACTGTACACCAGAATAATAACCAATCGATTGGAAGCAAAATTTGAGCTGTACCAACCAAAAGAACAGGCTGGTTTTCGCCCCAACTACGGTACAAATGACCACCTACAGTGCCTCAAAGTCTTGATTGAAAAATCAGTTGAATATAATAGACCTCTAGTTCTAACGTTTATAGACTTCCATAAAGCGTTTGATACTATCGAATTACCCGCACTACTTAAGGCATTGGAAGAGTGTCGAATTGATCATAGGTACACCAATATTATAGAAAATATATACAGAAATGCTACAACAACTATAAATCTGCACGGTCCTACCAATAAGATATATATCAGGAGAGGTATTCGACAGGGAGATACTATGTCGCCTAAGTTGTTCATTACTGTACTTGAACATGCTTTGAAATCACTGGAATGGGAAAATAAAGGAATAAATATCGATGGTGAGATGCTCAGTCATCTACGATTCGCAGATGATATTGTTCTGATTTCAGATGACCTAAAAACTGCCAATGATATGTTGAATGAACTCCGCAATGCAGCACGTAAAGTAGGTCTAAATATTAATTACCAAAAGACCAAAATGATGACGAATTTAGTTCCGAGCCATCCTTTAAAGGTAGAAGACGTCGAAATTGAAGTTGTTGACAGCTACATATACCTTGGACATACGGTAAAAATTAGCAGAGACAATCAAACTGCTGAGCTGCTAAGAAGAATAACTCTGGGATGGGCAGCATATGGAAGACTACGTGATATTTTTAAAGGTGATATACCTATCAGCTTAAAAAGAAGAGCCTTTAATCAATGTGTCCTGCCTGTTCTTACATATGGCGCAGAGACACTTACCCTAACAAGGACATCTGCACGAAAACTACAAGTGACGCAACGTAGAATGGAAAGATCATTGTTGGGCATAACGTTAAGAGATAGGGTAAGAAACGAAGAAATTCGTAGAAGAAGTGGTGTAGAAGACATAATAAAACACATAGCCAAAATTAAATGGAAGTGGGCAGGACACGTCGCTAGAATGAAAGATGATAGGTGGACCAAAAAAATCTTGGAATGGAGACCGAGAGCGGATAGACGAAACCCGGGAAGACCACCCACAAGATGGACTGACGACATAAAGAGGATTTGTACCAACTGGATTGCAGCAGCGCAGGATAGATCTGAATGGAAGTTTTTCGAGGAGGCCTATGTTCAGCAGTGGACGACTATGGGCTGATGATGATGATGATGATATTATACAAGAAGTTCATTGTTGGGAAGATGAATGTTTTGGGACACTCGTACTGTTAAATGGTTTGTCACTGCATCTACTAATCATGGGCTACGCCAATAATTACCACATACGGTTCAAGTATATGAAAATATGATGCATGAGTATGATGTATAAGATAGAAAATCAAAATTACGCACAAGATTTTTAACGAAAATTTTGTTTTCGTTTATAAATTCGCAAAGTCTGTTCGTTTGTTCGTTTGTGCGTCGGTGCCGCTGCAATATTTGGAGCTGATCTACATACGAATTCAAAAAATGTACCTTGTGTCCTGAATCTAAATCTAAAAACGTCATTTCCGGTCTCAAAGTTGAAATTGTGACGTCATAATTCTCGGGACAACAGTTTAGGGTCCTTTAGTTTTAGACAGCGAAAATAGACAGAGAAAAAAAGCATGAAACGTATTAAACTGTACTATTCAGGGATCCCAGGACTATTTTCACCATTTACTACTAACAAGCTAATTTTTTGTGAGTAGCTTCATTTTAGCGAGACGCCCAACTTTTTTCCTTACAACAATTATTGGACAACAATGCTTGGACCCGTCCTGTACCTGATATATACGGCTGACTTACCAACAAGCAACGACCTAACACCTGCAACATTTGCAGATAGTAATCGAATAATAGCATCAGAGAGACTGCAACTACATCTGAACAAAACAAATGAATGGCTTAAACTCTGGAGAATTGGAGTAAACTCCTTAAAATCAACACACATTACATATTACATGTACTCTAACAAGAGGTATATATCCACAAGTTAACCTCGATGGACATCCTTTACCATAAAAGGATGACGTAAAATATCTAGGTACTCACCTTGACAAACGACGAACTTGGACCAAACATATGTGGACGAAAAGACTTCAACTGTGAATCTTATACAGAAAACTTTACTGGATGTTGGGCAAAAACTCTCACCTATCGATCGACAACAAGCTGCTGATATACAAAACAATAATAAAAACCATTTGGACATATGATTCGCAGCTCTGGGGATCAGCTAGCAAATCTAATATTATGAAAATACAAAGATTTCAATCCAAAACTCTAAGAAAAATTCCTAATGCCTCTTGGTGTATCCAGAATGACGCAATGCATAGAGATCTTCAGGAACTAACACTCTTTGAAGAGTGCAAAAAATCTTCTGAACAATATCAAAATCCGTTGCGGGTGCATCCTGGCACAAAATCTTCTCAACAACCAACAAGCGAAGAGATTGAAGCGATATGATCCCTTGAACCTACCTAGCCGATCCTGACAGAACTTACAGCAGTGGAAGCTACCTACGACTTCAACCGCGTCCAGCCATTGTGTTCTGTGCCAGTTTTGGTTTTCGTGCTCGCGTATCAGTGTATGCGCGCATCTCACCAGTAAACAAGCTAATGTGTGTCGTGATGCTTTGGTCACTGGACCTTACATATCTCTGTCATTGTAAAAACAAACAATTTTACTTATTCTTTTCATTGTAAAAAATCTTACGTTACTATATAAAAAAAACATTCGCTATCTTTGTCATACAACGCACTGAGTCGAATATAATATGGTGACAAGACAGTGACAATTTGAAATATTTGACATGGCATCGGGAATATTTTGAGTTGTTGATTAAATAATATTGATAGTGTATTTGATAAATCATTGATTTAAGGCGTGAACTTAATAAAAAGTTATTTATTGTTTATTATTTATGAAAGATCCAAGCAGAGAATACACCAGGATATATTTTGTGATCCAAGTATTTTGTTGTTAAAGATGTTCAAAATTGTAAGCGTTCCATAGTAACATTACTTATATTATTAAAAAATCACTTTATCACTTTTCCTCTTTTCTCGATTGAGTATTAGTTTTTGTTGTACAGTATATAATTATACACTTAATATATGTACAATCGCTAAATACATAGTTAGTGAAAAAATTTTCATATTAATTAACTGAATTAATAATTTAAGCAATTATACAATAAAAGTTATCCAAGAACATTCAAAAGCCATATATTTAAATCAATGATGACATGGTCAAGTACTGATAACATATCCATACCAGTGAGAATTTTACTACACGTAATTTGTAGTGTAAAGACAGAAAAAGTAGAGATAGCCGTAAAATATTTGCGCCTACACTTTTAAGAGACTACACTAGCGATCAACAGGTAGCAACAAAAGCGGTCCAAGATTGCGACTCTAATTTTGAATATTTTGTTGAGATCTTTGGCACACATATTCGTAATATAATAAAGAATCGCGGTATAGAGCCCAATTTGAGCAATATATTAGTATGTGGAAATTACTCTGTAATTAAATACAATATTAAAAACGAGCCTGTACCGCCATTAAGAACAAAAAAATACGAATACGGTTTCAGAATCCGAAGAAAGGACGTATGGAAGACGCTAAGAGAAAGTAGAGTCGACAGAAACATAACAGAAGTAATAAAGGATATGTACAAAAATAATACAAATACAGTAAGAACAAATAATGAGAAATCCAGAGAATTTACTACAAGTCAAGGCGTCAAACAGGGATGCGTGATGAGCCCGCTACTATTCTCATTGCTACTGGATGAAGCAATAAAGAAAGCCAAGATAACAATGAGAAAACTAATATTAGCATACTGGCAAATGAAACAGACTCAACTGTCAGAACTACCATTTGCAGACGACGTGATATTGATAGCAGAAAACAAAGAAGACTTGCGGAAAAATGTTAAAATTCTAGAAGAACTAGCAAACATGAATATGAAAATAAATGCAGAGAAAACAAAACAATGATAATTTCAAATACGAGTAAGACACGCAATAGAATTAGATAGGAAACAACTAGAGCAAGAGGAATATTTTAAATACCTAGGAGAATGTAAAAACGGCAGTCGTAAGATCAGTAGTTAGACCAACCATCATGTATAGTAGCGAGATATGGACATTGACGAAGAGGCAAAAATCCAGAGTTAGTGCTATCGAAATGAGGTTCCTGGGGAAAATAGCAAACAGAAAGAGGACAGACAAAATACGAAACGAATCAATTAGACAGGGCCTAAAACTAGAACCAATCAATGAAAAAATAGTAGAAGGAAAATTTAGAGGGTCCGGGCACGTGTCTAGAATGTCGAGAGAATAACAAAACGAGTGTTAGAAACTAGAGTGCAGGAGAAAATCAAAAGAGGAATACCAAGAGTTATGTGGGTAGATGAAATCACAAAAGAAGTCAAGAAGAAAGGATTGACAATAGAAAGTGCAAGAAACCTAACACAAGATCGGAAAGCATGGAGACAACAATGCAAAAGTCAACTCCATCAGCCTTGTATCTAAAGGTAGAAAGGCTTAGGACTAAGTAAGTAAGATATAATTTCGAATTTCACGAGAAGTAGGAAGAAATAATAATTGGTAGAGATTTAATACCTTTCATAAAAATAAGTAGAGGTAAACCAAAACTGAGATGGAGGGATGGTGTGGAGGAGGACACGAGGAAGATCGGGGGGGGTCAAGACTCATCCGGAGTAACCTAGTTGAGTCCCAGAATTTATAATCCGTCTTTCTAATAGCCGAGTTAAGTCCCGAAGATGGTAAATTGAGTCCCGTGCCTACCTGGGGCTTAGTCGATGAACGTAATGATTTCTAGGAATTAAAAAACAATAATTTATTTTAGAACATATAATTGTATTCCAAGAATGTACCTATACCTAAAATATTTACAGTAAACCATATAACCTACAATTAACTATTTTAAATTTTTCACCTACAATTTTGAGGAAATTAAATTTTGATATTAATCTATTATTTAATTTTAAAAATTATTCATCTATAATTTTTATGTAAGAGTTTGTGCAGAATAATTTTTTTTTAATTTTTTTTTTTTTGTACATTTCTAATTTTAACATACGTTTAACTTTGAAAGTCAATTAAAACTGTTAAAATTTAAAAAGAGGAGGATGAGCAAAATAAAATGACAAGTTAAACTTGGAATGAAAACTCACACGCGTTCGTCGTTCGCTGTAAACTGCTTGACATCTCCGTCCATATTTCTGGCCGATTTTGATACATAATTATCGACCAGATAGTCCGCAAATTCAACTATTCTATGATTTTGTGGCTGTATTGATGACAAATCTTCAACAAAACAATCTCCTACATCTTCTGGGTCGTGAAATGTCTTTCTAAAGCAGTATGTTAAATATTTTCCTACATCATTCTCTTTGTCCTTGTATAAGGATGATCAGTCTAGTGCCTAAATTTTGCTCCACCTGAAAAAAGAAAAAAAATCATTAAAATTACAACAGTGTGGCATATGGGAAATCAATAAAAAAACACAAAAAAAACAAAAAGCGTTCATACACATTATCATAAAAAAAATTCAAATATGACTACTTACCAGAACCAGGAAAATTACAATAATTGCGTGGCATATGGGAAATCTGTAAAAAAATACCAAAAAACAAAAAGCACACCTACATATTATCATCCAAAAATAGATTCAAATATAACTAGAGATTTACAAGGATTGTCCTAAATGGAATCGGCAGCCTTTCAGAGTTCAGTGTAACATTATTCCAAAGCTCAGTGACACTTTGCTGAATTGCTTCTTCAAAATCTGCAAATATCGTTCTTGAAGAGAGTTTTTAATTGCATTTCCCAACTTGTTCTGTAAGGTATTCAAGTGCCAGTGTATATGTATATTTTTGTTTATTTGGCAATAAGAAAAAAACCAAAGGTATATCATTATTTTTTTTAGACCATGTATGGAGAACATTTGCTTAAACTACTTTGGGCAATATTCAAAAGTTCCATCTGTATAAATGGTGTCCAAATCTGCTAAATATTGTAAATTGCTGCTGCAGGAAAACATAATAATTTGGTTTTTATGTCGTTTACCATTAGAAAATCATCGTTTTTGTTGGATTTCACTGGAAATATTTTTAATATATCGAGTTTCTTCCATACTTTTTGGTAATTTAGGCAGAAGAGATCGCCAGAACATATTTCTTCGAATCAATGCCGCCTCTTTGGTAGTCAATGTACTAATATCGCCGTTTAGTAATTCCTTATCCAAAATTTTCATAGGTCTTTCACTGATGTCTTCTACGGCCTTCCGCTTAAAGGAGTTACTTAATATTTGACGATTAAGTACATCTTCGTTTAATTCACTATGATTGTGGTCATCCATAATTTCCGTCACTACGTTGTCCCCTTGGGTTTTTAAAAATGCTTTACATTTTTCTCTCGTCTGCGCGCAACACATCCAACGCATGCCGTCGTTTTTTACAGATTTGTGAAAACGATATTTGAAGCCAATCAACACAATCAATTGTTTTCTTTTTTCACTAAGAACAATTTTCACAGAACTCATTTTGGTAATCAACACCATATCGTATAAAGATAGATCGCACTGTACTAAATATTTTGTAGGGTATTCGTTTCTTATATTTGATTACCATAAATGTTTAACCAATAAAATAATTTCATTCCTCCATTCCAGGTAATAACAATATTTCTAAATAATATGCTTAAGTAAAAATAGTTATTCAAGGTAATTAAAAAGGCTATTAAAAGGTAATTAGAAGGATTACGATGCCCGGGACTCAATTCGGCCGTCTAAATATTTTGACCCTTCTTAATTCAGGTATACGGGACTCAATTTACCTATGCCCGACTCATCTAAGGCTGTAGTGTAGTACCGCTGATGATCATGATGAAGATCACAATGGTAATAAAGTAATAAAGTTAATGTTTTGACTACGATACGAGTTTAAACATAAAATAGTGAGTAGTAAACTCAAAAACTCAATTAGAGCAAGACAGAAGTCAAGAGGAGACGTAGAATAGTCTAGTATTGAGATTTTGTTACAACTTCTTTAAAAATGTTAACAAAATGCCCATATAGCGACAAAGACTATATTACACAGTAAATAAGTTGACATTGAGTAATTATGTAGAGAACGAGGCTGCATGCTTTTTACATGCATTCTTTACAAAATATTGGATTAGAAATTAATATATTAAAATATTATCCAACATCTATGAAGTTTGTGTGGTTATTATATTTTAACTCCAATTTAGCAACATTGTATCCATTTATTCATTACAGAAATTATTCGTTAATATATTCTTTTGAGTTTTACTATATACATTTAAATTCAATTAAAACGGATTGGGATGTTTACAGTAAACTCCAATTTATGTTTACTGGAAATAGAGCATGGTAACAAAATTCTATTTTAGGATAGAGAGGCAAAATGCATTTAACTTTTTATAGAGCAAAATGCTAATTGTGCTTTCTGTAGGATGAATTATATACGGTTAGTTGAAGTTGTACTAGGGAAATTTTTTGTATTATTCCCATTAAAAAACAATAAGACAAATTCAAATTGGGATGAGCTTAAAGTGAGATAGTTCCCGGGAGTTGGCTTTATACCATAGTATTTAAAAAACTTTACATTGAAGTGAAAGCTTTTATTATATTTGGTATATATCTAATTAAAATAAAATCTAAAAATCCAAATGGGTTAAAATAGCTAACTCCTCTTTACCCGAAATATGATAATTTTAGGGGTAATGCGAAACATATTTATGGTCTATTTGATCATAGTAAATAATAAAAACTTAATCCAAAACAAACAGAAGTATTAAAAAAATATTGTGTGTGTACTTTGTACGCACGTAAGAAGTTATACTTCTATTATATGATTTCAACGAAATCAATATACTATAGTATTTTTACTACAAAAACGTTATTACGTAGGTCAAAATTTTTGACGTAAGAGAACTGTAAAAACATTAGAATGTGACTTTTATAAAAACATGGCAATAATGAAAAGTCACATTCTAATGTTTTGACAGTTCTCTCACGTCAAAAATTTTGACCTACGTAATAACGTTTTTGTAGTAAAAATACTATAACAGTTTATTTATATTTGAGGAGGTGTCGATCAAAATTAATCTTGTCCACCTTAAGAATTTTGAGGGAAATCGCAAAAAACATTTTAGTAAATAACCTTACACTGAAAATCGGTAAAATTAGAATATAACTTTTATTTAGTGAAATTAACTCATTATAGTAAATATACTAAGTGACATTAGAAGTGTTACACCCAGAAGGAATCATTTCTTGAACTTAATTTTTTGGCAGCACAATGATTATATTTAAAGCTATGATAACAATTTTAATGCTTTATCTTTTATAGTTTTTGTAAAAATAAAGTTGTATCTTTAAATTTTTCTGTGAAAAGACCAATTTATGAAGACCGGTTGGTACAGAAATATTTAGTTATTTTTCCTCAGTCTAATTATATTCAGTGCAAGAATATGCCTCGAGTTCGAAGACACCAAAATTACCACCATCTTAGCGATTTTGACAGGGGTAGAATTAGTGCCTATAGAGATATGGGTTTGTCGTATCGCGAAATTGGCCGTAGCACAGTGGTCCAAAACGATGAAAAAGTTGGCCAAAAATGAAGTTGTAGTTTGATTTCGATGAAATTTTAGGTAGTGGGGTTTGAGGGGTCGCTCATCACGAAAATTGAGTCAAATTTTAAGACAACAAAATGGCGGATCAAAAATTGGAGTTTATGTTTGTGAAGTTTGATAATATATCATTTTTCAGTATATTTCAGAAATTTTCATTGTATTATCAATTAAAATTCAACTAAGTTATAGTTTAAAACCGAATGTATGGTTGTCTTAACCATAAAAATAGTTGATAAGTTTCGTATTTCGGTTGTTAGTGAAAATCAAAATCTGGTATATTTTGAGTTGGGATTCTGAAAAGCACATATGTTTAGAGTTGCAAATAACGAAATGACTGTGCAAAAAAATATTTATTCATTAATTAATATAATATTACAGTCGCTACTTAATACTTAAACTTAAAGTTTTTATTGTGTATTATATACATATCAAGATTGTTTTTAAAAAGTACATGACATTAAAAATCGTTTTCCAACTCGCATTCATCGTTATCAGAACGTTCACTGTCACTTTCTTTCGCAACATGAAATTTCGCAAATGTTTGAACAAATAAATCTCGAACTTCAGGCGGAAATGGTTTGCTCACTTTGCTTTCATAATTTTGCAAGCTGGAGATGAAGGGATCCGAAGATGCGAGTAGCCGCTGAAAAACATCTTCCATTGTCTTTTCTCGTGAATACTTACGAGAAAAGTTTTCACGATAACGTGTGATGTCTTTGTTTCTGACTTCCTGCGCATCTTCGGATAATCTTCCAATAGGTAATGGCAAAGCTTCGATTATGGCGTGACCATGAATGAGTTTTTTTCTTTTATTCTGCACGATTTCTTCCAATTCTCTTTGAATTTGGGCAGCAACTTTTTTACGTCGTTGATGGAATCCAAATGTATCGTGCAGGATGCGGGAAGTTTTTTATTGAAATGTTTTTCCAAAAGTATTATCTGCTCGTTTAATTCATTTGGCAGATCGTTTTTCACTACTTCAAAAATTTCCCTGCGAGTATAACACAAATTTCCCTGTAAGTCCCAGAGCAGGGTACTGGAAAGTAAAAGAAAAATTCTATCATATATTATCCTGAAAATCACAATTATGGAAATTTAGTGCGTTAAAAAGAACACCCTTTAGAATGTCTAGAGCAGCGGTTCTCAATCTGTGGTACATGTACCACTGGTGGTACATTTCATTATTTGAGGTGGTACGGAAAACTCAAAACAGCCAAAATCAGCACCACCATTGGCACAATTATAGTTAATTAGATCACCTAGCTAGACAGGTATTTTAGTTAGGTGGTACCAAAAATAATAAAAAGTATTTGGTGGTACCTGACTCAAAAAGATTGAGAACCTCTGGTCTAGAGCATTTTTCTGAGAGAACGCCAGGTATACAAGTACAGGCGCCGCCTGTACTTGTGAAGACTCTCGCGGTCATCGTCGCTCGACGATTGGATAAACGCGTGCGGCGCGAAACAATTTCATGCTACACCCAAAGTAGCAAAAAGTAGCAAGAAATTTTGGATGATTTTGATTTCAAATAGCATTACTTTTACTAAAAACATAACTACAGCGTGGGATCTCGCGGGTTCATAACTATTTTGATGATTTTGTGAAGATAAATAAATAAATGTTAATTTATTACAGGTGCTTTTCAACGCTACTTTCATAAATAAAAAAAAATATACTTCAGATTTTTAAAGATTGAAATTTTTTAACATACCTTCAGGATTCCCCTCCATTTTACGGATTTACAATCCGATACACCGTTGAATTTTGCTCCCACCGACACTGTCGCGTAAAGATAGACAAATGAGGCGCGTACGAGATGCACTCGGAGCCGGATTCTGACTGACACACAAGAGCGAATTTTAAAGCTACCTGCCTATTTCTTTCAGGATAATACGTAGAATATCCCCCTTTACAATAAAACAAGGTAAAACTAAAAAATAAAAAAAAAGTTTTATTTAGTTTTGGCCAGCTTTTTTGTCCCTTTGGACCACTGTGCGTAGTGTTAATTGTACGGCAATGATAGTTATGCGAGTGTGTCGTGTGTGGACAAAGGAAGGTATAGAGGAACACGAAGAAGACCAACTGGTCAACCGAGGCGTACCACAGGGCGTCAAGATAGGGCGTTTAGACGGCTCGGCGAGACCGTTTTGCTACTACGCTCTAAATCGCTGACCAATGGTTTGGAGTAGAAGGTAGACTTGTTGCTATACGTACCCTATACAATGTCATTCGAGCCTTTGGACTGGCTTCATTCTGCCCACGACGAGTGCTTCCTTTGACTGCGGACCACTGTTATCAACGTTTGAATTGGTGCAGAGAACGGCAGCATTGGGTGGCAGAATGGCATAATGCAGCATTCAGCGATGAATTGTGATTTTGCTTAGGTATGCACGATGGTAGTAAGATGATAAGACGCCGCCGTGGAGAGCGACGAGATATCGGGTTTGCTATTAAGAGGCATCTACACAGGACAGTTGGAGTAATGGTTTGGGGGGTTATTGCTTATGGTAGCCGATTACCACTTTTGTTTATTCAAGGCAGTATGACAGATGCTCGTTATGTTGATGACATCTTACAAACCACTTTACTGCCTTATCTAGACGGCCGTCGAAACGCCCTTTATCAGGAAGACAATGCGCGTCCCCATATTGCTCATCGAACTATGGACTTCCTCCAAGAAGCTAACGTTAATTTTTTGCCATGACTACCCCTTTCACTGCGTTTAAATCCTATCGAACATGTGTGGGATATGATGGGAATGAGACTGACCACTTTTCACCATCCTCCACAGACTCTGGCACAGTTAACCCATGAAATTCAAGTTGCTTGGAACGAGGTGCCACAAGCAGGCATCGATCATCTCATTTTGTCAATGTGTAGACGTGTACAGGAGTGTATTCAGCTAGGGGGTCGCCAAACACATTATTAATATTTTTTTGATTACCTACAAGTCAAAAAAAACAGTCTTGCAAATGTTATCGTTTCATTATTGATGAAAATGTACCATGTTGCCAAAAAATTAAGTTCCAGAAATGATTTCTTCTGGGTGTAACACTTCTAATGTCACTGAGTATATTTCAAATCTGAAGGTATAAACAAACCTGTAAATATGTTTTAAAAAAAGGACATTTTCTTATTTGATTGGATTTCGGGGACATGATCTTTTTTGTTTGAAGTCTTATGGGACATGTTTGATTTTGGTTGCTCTCCAGTACGATGGAATAGAATATCATTCTATAATATGTTTACTTTTTTATAATTTTTATTAATATTGTAAATACGTGACCAAACCACCTGACCAAATCCGGGCACTGCTATTAGCTAAATGCACATGTGGTTTTATGATTGAAACTAGCTGTGGACATGATCTCATTTGATTTGGGACCCTAATATTGTGTATTCATTTTAAACAGGACATAATTTTTTTTAAACGAAATCGAAAACATTATAGAATAGGATCCACCATTTTTATTATGAAACAGCTACTAACTCATTTTTGATTTTTATGGGGATGATTGATTTTGATTGACACTTCCTCATTTATTTAAATATTAAACTAATTTTAATACTTAGGTATTAGGTATTAGTTATTAGGCATTAGCTTTAATACTTACTACTTTACAAAAAATTTTATTAAAACCTTACCAAAAATTAATAACATAAAAGAATAAAACACACATAAACACGTTGAAAAATGCAACAAAAAAATGATTTCTGAACAATAATTGTTGGCAAAAATTTTAACAAAATAAGTATTTTCTGAAAAAAAAATTATATAATAAATATACTTACAATAATAAAATGTATAAAAAAATAAAAAAAATAAAAATTTGCATTAAGGATCGAACCTGCGTATAGTAGGGTTGTTTATTTTTGAAATCAACGAACTTTACAATTTAGCCACTTAGACACAGGAGTGACGTGGGAAGATACACTAACTAAACGTTTTAAACTGTTTGATTTTTAAATTACAGTGGAACCCCGATAGGTCGGCCTCCGATAACCCGGAAGTCCGGCTAACCCGGACCGATTTTCATCAGACAAAACAAACATTTTTTCGCTTTGACTAAGTTTTTTACCAAGAAATAAACAATACTGTATACAACTGTACCGTGCATATGTATTTCATGTTTTTGCAATTTTTTTTCTTTATTGGCTTTGGATTGCTTGATCCATTCAGCCACGATATATAATAATTTACTGTTTGCTACAATATTCCAAATATAATAACATTACTAGATGTGCGCACATATAATACTTATGCACGCACATAAATACATAGGTAGGTAACTACTTAAATAAATAAAAACCAAAAAATATAAAAAAGGAGGTGAAAACATTAAAATGACCAGCAGGCACACTCTTCATTCATGGCTCTATCCAACTTAAATTAATTTACAAATAAATAAATTGACAAAAATACTAAATGCTAATACTAAATACTAATACTAAATACTAAATACTAATATTAATACTAATACTAAATACTAAATACTAATACTAAATACTAAATACTAATACTAAATACTAATACTAAATACTAATACTAAATACGAATACTAAATACTAATACTAAATACTAGTACTAAATACTAATACTAAAAACTAATACTAAATACTAATACTAAATACTAATACTAAATACTAGTACTAAATACTAATACTAAAAACTAATACTAAATACTAATACTAAATACTAATACTAAATACTAATACTAAATACTAATACTAATACTAAATACTAATACTAAATACTAATACTAAATACTAATACTAATACTAAATACTAATACTAAATACTAATACTAAATACTAATACTAAATACTAATACTAAATACTAATACTAAATACTAATACTAAATACTAATACTAAATACTAATACTAAATACTAATACTAAATACTAATACTAAATACTAATACTAAATACTAATACTAAATACTAATACTAAATACTAATACTAAATACTAATACTAAATACTAATACTAAATACTAATACTAAATACTAATACTAAATACTAATACTAAATACTAATACTAAATACTAATACTAAATACTAATAAATATGTAAGTTTTTCTTACACAGCGCTAAGACTTCAACCCGGTTCAACACCTCGAAAGTTTAGACTTCTTTGTTTTTTAATTTTTTTTATGTACTTTTTTTTTAATTTTATTTATACTGTTTTGTTTTTTAATATTTTTTTTTGTTTTGTTTATAATTTTTTTTTTATTTTTTCAATATAAATTTTTATACAATTTAATTCTTATTACCTCCCTGTAAAATCTACTTAATAAAATTTCACAGGGAGGCAATATTACATAAGGATAAACATAAAACAAACAATAATTGTTGCTAAACACTTTTAACCGGACTCATTCAGTACAAGTTAAATTTTCCTCTTAGGCCTTTTTAAAAATTCCCAGATGATTTGTTTAATCTTAGACAATAGAGCTTTTCATTAACAGTCATTTGTTTCGAGCTTATGTCAGATGTCGTATAATCCGTGTATGTTAATATTATACACAGACTATACAACATATGACAGAAGCTCGAAACAAATGACAACCGATGAAAAGCCCTATTAGATTTGTTTCGACGAGACAAATATAAAAGAGAAGCATTATTTTGTGGGAAAGGTATTTGTTCTTGAACCAGATTGTGCATCAAATACTTAATCGCATCATCATTAAGTTTGCATCCAAACAACCAACGATTAATATCATCAACATAGCCACTGCAATCTCAAAGGATCTGTTTCGGATAGGTTAAATCTATAGAGGTATGTCTTGGCAGTGGCATGATCAAAAAGACGTCTAACAAACATGGAATATACAGGGTGTCCCGAAAAGATTGGTCATAAATTATACCACAAATTCTAGGGTCAAAAATAGGTTGATTCAAGCTCACTTACCTATATACAATAGTGCACCCAAAAAAAGTTACAGCCCTTTGAAGTTACAAAATGAAAATCGATATTTTTTCATATATCGAAAACTCTTAGAGATTTTTTATTGAAAATGAACATGTTGCATTCTTATGGCAGCAGCATCTTGAAAAAAAAATTATAGTGAAATTTGAGCACCCCATAAAAATTTTATGGGGGTTTTGTTCCCTTAAACCCCCCCAAACTTTTGTGTACGTTCCAATTAAATTATTATTGTGGCACCTTTAGTTAAACACAATGTTTCTAAAACTTTTTTGCCTCACAGTAATTTTTCGATAAGCCAGTGTTTATCGAGATATTTTGAATATTTGTCAAATCCACCACGTATTTGTATATGGTTAAGTACGATTATAGAGACCTGTTGATAATCTGAAAATTTATTTATAATTTACATTTTTAGGTATATTTTGAAAAAGAAGCCACATCTCGATAAAAGGTGACTTATCAAAAAAAGACTAAGAGGCAAAAAAGTTTTAAAAACACTGTGTTTAACTAATGGTATCACAACAATAGTTTAATTGGAACGTACACAAACATTTGGGGGGTTTAAAGGAACAAAACCCCCATACAATTTTTATGTAAATATATTAAAAAAGAAGCCGCATCTCGATAACAACTCGCTTATCGAAAAAATACTAAGAGGCAAAAAAGTTTTAAAAATGTTGTCTTTAACTAATGGTACTACAATAATGAATTAATTGGAACGTAGACAAAAGTTTGGGGGGGTATAAGGGAACAAAACCCCCATAAAATTTTTATGGTGTGGACAAATCTCACTATAATTTTGTTTTAAGATGTTCTTGCTATAAGAATGATACATGCCCATTTTCAATAAAAAATCTCTAACAGTTTTCGATATATTGAAAAAAATCGATTTTCATTTTCTAACTTCAAAGGGCTGTAACTTTTTTTATGAACACATTTGTACTAAGGTAAGTTAGGTTCAATCGAACTCTTTTTGACTCCAGAATGTGTGGTATAATTTATGACCAATATTTTCGGGACACCCTGTATATTTCTATTGGGATAACTTCTGAGCGCAAAAGGCTCAGTAGGTAAAATAGGATGAATTTTGGTGTAGAGATTGTTGCTTCGATTGCAGAAAGCGTACCACTCAATATCCCAATTTTGTTTCAGACTTTTCTTGCGAGTAGCTGTTAGATCGCTTCTATCTAGCCAAGCTTGTTCCGATCCTTTAAAGATTGCCTCTTTAGCAAAAAAGTCTGCTTTCATGCTACCGGAAATACCAATGTGTCCCTTTACCCAGACGAAAGTTACAGAAGTCTGTTTTTCCAGTAGCGTTAGTTGGTTTTCTAAAATTTTGACGACAAGGCTATTTTTATATAAATGTTTACGTGAGTTTTCTAGAGCTAATAAAGAAGACCTTGAATCTGACATAATTACAATTTGCTTGTTAGAAATTTTTTTGTTGACAGCCCATTCTAGAGCTTGATAAATCGCGAACATTTCTGCAGAGTATATGGAGCATTGTTTATCTAACTTGAACATCAAGGATTCTTGGTGATCCGGAATATATATAGCACATCCCAATCCCAATCTTGATTTTGAACCATCCGTGAAAATCCTGCATAGATTATCAAGTTTTGCTATATGTTGCTGAAAGTCAACTGGATTCTCAGTGTCAAAATTTGGGAGCCAAACATTAATATTGGCATAAGATATATTAAAACTCGACTTAAAAAAAGTTAATTCACCTGGACTGTTTAGATGCTGAGGAACGTTCGAGTATGCCACTGCTAAAATAGGAGAATTCCTGTTATGCCACCCAGTCCCGGATTAAAAATCTTGAGGCCCCTAGGCAACCCAAGCTATGAGGCCCCTTAGAAACCTCCTCCTTCTCCTTCCAAAACCTCGGATAACCACTCTATCTTACTTACTAACTAAACTTACATTTTGCTTTTGTTTCATTTTGTAAAATGTGTTACCTGAAGAAATAAAACAAAGAAATAATAAGACACTGTTTATTTATATAATATATTGCTAAAATTAAAACAAAAAATATTCCAAGATATTTTGAATCAACTACAACTGAACTACGTTTCCGGTCTTATATTTTTTGCCATAATACTGAATTCAACGCACCTATAACTTGTTTTCCTTTGGTTGGTTTTCAAAAATACCAAGTTTAAATTATGGAAAACAGGGATTTATTGTTAGCTAACAGTAAAACACTGAAAACGTTTGTTTTCTATACTTCCACAAAATTTATTACAACTATGTGACTACAGCTGTTTCGTCAGAGTGCCTTTCCCAAGTTACTTGAGAAAGGCACTCTGCCGGAACAGCTGTAGTCACATAATTGTAATGAATTTTGTGGAAGTATAGAAAACGAACGTTTTCAGTGTTTTATTGTTAGATAAAATAAACTTCCATCAAGTAACGGTCGAATCCATCAATTATTTTATTGTTAGGTTTAATTAAATAAATTCACTTAGAATCAAAGCAACTTACCTACAACGTATAATACTCGTATATTTAACCCAGAAAATAAATTACACTTGACGCTCTTTAAACAATTAAATTTATCATAATTTATGTAAATGGAAGAGATAGGAGATACTCCTGCCGTACAATATAGGAACGTAAACACCACACTACCTACAACACAAGCAGTTTTACGAGGTATATATTGTTATACTCTACCTTTTCTATTTATTTAGATTAATTAGCAAATTCTTAATTTGATTGATTATCCAATTATTTTATTTATTGCCCATGTAAAGACATAACTAAATTCCAATTAAATTTTCCAATCAATTTTGTTATCAGGGCTAATTTTGTATTTGATACAATACCTGTAATCTGTGGCTTCTAGTATTTCTAGTTGCTTACTTCTTCCAGGGTAGAAAGACGGAAATTGACAACACTCGAATTCATATAAATGCAATCTATTGTTTTTATTAAATGCCGTGTACATATGATTCAAAAATATTAAAATTTAACTTTGTTGCAACAATCTCTAACTTAATAAATTAAAACTCTAACTCTGATATCTCCTTGTTTTGACAAAATTGTTTATTTAATTAATTTCTTATTTACTCATACTAAATTGAATGAATTTTGCTTTTCTCCTTTTGAATTGATTTATCAAATTTGAAATGACTAACTGTGTTACAAAAATATTGTTCAATAAACAAGTAAACAAATATGGTCTTGATATAAATAACTTTTCTCCATTCAGACAAATGATTTGACTAACCTTTTATTCTTCACTCCCTCGTTTTCTGGATTGCGCTCTCCTTGATTCTCTCAACACGTACTCTCTGGTTGTTGCGAAAAAAATCCCCCTCGTCAAAACTGTTTCCAAGAAAAACACACAGGACTTGCTCGAATATCTAGTGCACAAACGGATAATAATCAGCTACTCGTTCTAGACAAAACAAAGGAATCTCAACTGAAAATCAAACTCAATGCGTTTCAACTTGATTCTGCTCGCAAAGGCTGATCACACCAACTCCTCACTGATTCTACACTTTTAAAAAACTCGGCTGCCTTCTCTCGATGTTCATTCTACACTGACTTTATTTTTCTCTCAAATCCCTACTCTCACATCCATTATCCCTTCTCCCGATATTTTTCGTCAACTAAACAACAATCTCTCTCAAACCATTTATTTCTTAAGAAACCCAATATTCTTCCACATAACTTTTTCCAATTTGTCAAATTTCAAGAAAAATCATAATTAGTTATTTTCTACTGTCTACTTTTACAACTAAAATAATACAGTTTGTATACCACATTAAAATACCTTCCCGGAAGGATCTGAAAAACGTTATTGTCCCGTCAACTCTCTGTCTCCACTTTCTAAGCACCGAAATGTTTTGTTAATGCCCCGTCCATTTCGTCGAATAATTATCACTAATCGTTTTAATTTTTCCGAAACACTTGTTTACTAGTAAAATTAAATTCTAAACAAATTTGGCCATATACAGGGTGATGAAAAACTATCATTTCATGGTCGTTGATATAAATTTAATTTTTTTGAATTTCCTTAAAAAAAATAATTCCACAACAATATATATAATGTATAATATTCCAAGGTATAACCGATTATTTAATATGACACATAAACATTATTTAATGTTATTTCGACGACAGGAAACGTTGTGGCCAGAGAAGGCAAGCAAGTTTACTTTAGGACTTTACTTAGGATATCTCAGTACAGCACAAAATTGAGTTGTCATATTATGCACAATAACTCCAGTCTCCATAAACGTCGCTGTTACACAAAGTACGCATATAACCATTTATTTATTCTGAAGTAGATGAAGCAAGAAAAATATAGTAATTGTATAGTATATGCTATAAAAATTATATCTACACTGAGCGTCAGAGAAAACCAATACCAATAAAATTTTAGAAATTTTTTCTTTTTATTGTCTTCTTATTTATATCAAACTAAATATATTGTTTGTTGATTCAGTTACTTTTGTTGTATGTAGCCCCACAGTATCGTTATTTAAAAATGGAAAACAAGGAAGAATTTGAGAAAATAATAAATTTGTTGAAAATTTCAATGTACTATTACATTGAATTATACAGACAAGGAATCATCACTTGTTTCAATAATATGTGGTGCCACCGCGGTTCTGGAAGACACTCATCATTTGATTTGGCATAGAACTGATCAAAACTTTGTCCTTTTGGGTAAAAGTGGTCCATTTTTCAATGAGAGCCATTCAAAGCTCTTCACATGTTTGTCTTGCCACGTCCCTTTGGTCCCCTTTTTTTTGTCTGAACAGACTTTCCATAATTATCATTATTAAGAAATACACGTCACTCTAAGGAATCTAGTGTAATACTACGATATCTCAGAAACTCTTTAGAACACTAGAATAGTTCATACAGTTCCCAAAATCTAACAAATACTGCCAAATATCGAGGTGGACTGTTTTCTTTGGCCCACTCTGTATTAGAACAACTCGTAAGGAGATCAAAGTTAACCACAAACAGTTGATACTAGCGAGAACAAAAAAAGATCTAGAAAATGTTTTCCAGAAATTTTAAGAAGAAAAACAAAAAGATATGATCTAACACTTAATCAAACAAAAATTAAATATATGAAAATAAGAGAACCCATAAAAAATAATAGTAATTATATCAAAAATGTAAGGAGCAGAGGTTGTTTATAGTGTTGAAAAGTGTCATAATTTGAATTAAGAGTAACCATAAGGAACAGGGGACAAGAAGGAGAAGAAATATACAAAAGAATAATGATTGGGAGCAGAGCGAGAGGGTCACTAAATTCAGTATTGAAAGCAAAAAATGTGCCAACAACTGACAAACTGTGAGTCTACGACACAGTAATCAGACACTAATCAGTTAAATGTAAATTATGAACCAGTAAGACGAAAATAAAATAGAGATATAGGAGACAAAGATACTCAGAAAAATTTTCAGATAAATCCAGACGGCAAAGAACATTTGGAGAAGAGCAACAAATAAAGAAATAATGAGGATGTATGGAAAACCAATAAATACGAAAACAATACGAGCCCAAGAAGCTAGATGGATTGGTCACATTATACGAATGCCAGAGAACCGAAATGTTAAAACAATACTGGAAGATGCCGTAAAAGGGGAAAAATAAGAGGACGTACTAAGGAAATAATGGTTGGAAGCAGTAAAGGAACAATTGTCAGAAATAGGTGTGAGAGATTGGAGAGAAAAAGCAAGGTAGCGGAAGAAATGGAGGAAAGAAACCGATTTTGGAAGCCAGAGACCTACAAGGTCTATAGCACTGTTAATAATAGGTTTGTTCTAGCATCGGTTTCAAACGGTTTGAAATCATCAGCGAATAGTCGACCAGCGCGAGTAGAGGGGATAGCACTGGTGGTGACTGTATTTTGTTCTTTCACTGACCAACTGTTTGCTGATGGTTTCTGACTAGCTTGACTGTTTGCTAGAACAAACCTTATATAAATTAATAGAAACATAAGAATATCGAACGAACTCCTCTAATATCGAACAAAGTAGGGAGCACAAGATCTGACTAAACAAGAGAATACCACAAGATTGGAGATCAAGCATCCAAATATTATGTACCTCTTCAAAAAAGGAGTCAAATCGGACCTGGAGAATTACAAAGGAATTAACTTATGAAACACAATATTAAAATTAACTACCAAAGTAATAACAAACAACCTGAATGAAATTATAACATTAGCAGAAGACCAACAAGGTTTTAGGTCGGGAAGATCATGCACCGACGGTATATTTATACTGAGGCAAGTTCAAGAGAAATAGTTATAATACGTCAAACCGGTATATTTATGTTTCACGGACCTTAAAAAAGCATTTGACAGGGTCAAATTAAAGGACGTTATCCATTTGATGTCCATAGTCAAGAGAGAGAGGACTCTAGGAATAATTAAAACGATCGAAAACATCTACTAAAACTCAAATTAAAGCTGGCAATGAGATAGGACAGGGGGATTCTTTGAGTCATTTATTGTTCAACCTGATCATGGATGAAATAATAAAAGAAGTAAGAACAACAAAGGATACCAAATGGGATAAATACAACTTAAAATAATCTGCTATGCAGACGATGCAATACTAATATCTCAAAATCAAGATGATTTACAACGTATGCTGCACTAATTTAATATAACCGCCAGAAAATTTAACATGTTAATTTCTCCAAAAAAGACAAAATGCTTGGTTATAGCAGCAAATCCAATAATATGTAAATTGAAACTGGAGTGTCAGATAATAGAACAAATGATGGAGTTTAAATATTTAGGCATAACAATATCTAGCTACGAAAAGCTCGAAACAGAAGTGGAAGATCAAGTGAATAGAGCAAACAGAGCCGCAGGCTGGCTGAATGACACAATATGGAGAAATAAAAATATGGGACAAGAATTGAAAGGAGGAATTTACAAAACAGTCATCAGCTCGAAACGGCGAAGATGAAAACTCTTCGAAAAATCGATGGTAAGTCACTATAAGACAGATCAATCAAAACGGAAACTGGTGTATGTTTTCAAATACTGATAGTGTGTAAATAAATTTATTAAAATCAGCTAAGTACTTTCAGCATTTTTAATGCCATCATCAGAGCTATCGTCTTATAGTTGTAAATACCTCAAATGAAGAGAATACTATCAGTCTTTGAAAACATACACCAGTTCCCGTTTTGATTTATATAGAAGTGTGTACAAGTCAAACAGTCTTTTTCTATTAACTATAAGACAGAGCTAGAAGTACAGATATACTAGGGAGATGCAAGGTGAAGAGCATTAATAACTGGGTACGAAACAAAAGAGTAGAATGGAATGACAACATAAGCAAAATGACAACAAATAGAGTAGTAAGGACAGCGAGGGACGGTTCCCCAATAGGAAGACGATAGTGGGAAAACCACGAAAACAATTGAACGACAACTTACTGGAGGCACATTGAAAAAACAGAGTCATACAAAAAGAAGAAAAAGAATAATTAAAAGAAACTTCGATTCTTTCGGTTGTACCAGAATTTCACAACCTCATTTTTAAAAAGAACATTTTAACTTTAGTTAAAAACACTGTATAACAGAATTTGCTGTTAGTCTTAATTACTTGTTTATATTTGAATACAGATAACTATTCTTAAGCAAGAACAATTCTGAAGTAAAATTTTACAAAACATATATATCATGTTGTTTTGTGATAATCTTATAACATTAAAGATTTATTATCCTTCACCGGTTTAATATCAGTCCAACTTTAACAACATCCAGCGCCTTTACGACGTAGCTACAATTACGATCTCAAAATTTACATGTGGGCTATGGCCGTTATAGAGCAATAGAGCAACGACTCACAGTCTAGATATTTCCTTTGCTAAGCTATAATTTCTAATTGGATTGGATAAATAAGACTGCGGAACCAATAAATTGTCCTGCAATTTGATATATGCGCGTAATAGTAATTCGGAAGGTATATTGCAGAATTTGCATGAGGTTTGTATACATTTTGTGGTATAAATATAATCGCTGAAGGTTGTAAAATATATACTTTGTAGCTTCATCGCTAGAAGCTATTTTATACCGTGTACTCACTAGGATATTGCTACTAATTATATTCACAGATAATACAGTATAGACCGAAATAAACAGTACTGAAACTGAAACATAGGTTTTCCTTTCTGCACGCTGTCATACCCAAATTAACTTGTATAGGCCTGCAAAGTAATTCTTAACAATTATTGATTATTAGTAATTGCTAAGAATTACTTGGCAGGTCTATACAAGTTAATTTGGGTATGACAGCGTGCAGAAAGAGAAACCTATGTTTCAGTTTCAGTACTGTTTATTTCGGGCTATACTGTATAACTGCGGTCACCAGCGACTTAAATAAATGCATACTTTATTTCTACAATCTTTCCCAATTAGATAAACATAGTATTTTTTAAATCTAAATAGAGTTTTTCTTCTTACAACAGTCAGTTGTTGTTCCATTATTTTCGTGGTGTTCCCACTGATCGTCTTCCTATTGGGGAACCGTCTCTCGCCGTCCGTACTACTCTATTTGTTGTCATTAGGCTTATGTGGTCATTCCATTCTACTCTTCTATTTCTTACCCAGTTATTAATGTTGTCCACCTTGCATCTCCGTCGTATATATGTACTTCTAGCTCTGTCCTATAGAGTCTTATTGATTTTTCGAAGGGTTTTTATCTCCGTTGTTTCGAGCAATGTTTTTGTCCTCTTAGCATTAGGTCCCTATTGATCTGATGACTGTTTTGTCAAATTCGTCCTTTTATTCCTTTTCTGATATTTTTATTTGTCCATATTGTGTCATTTAGGCAACATGTGTTCTGTTTGCTCTATTCACTTGATCTTCCACTTTTGTTTCGAGCTTTCCGTAACTAGATAGTGTGAAGCCTAGATATTTAAACTCTAGCAAATTGTTGTATTATCTGACACTAAGCTCTAATTTACATCTTATTAGATTTACTGTTATAAACATGCATTTTGACTCTTGGGTGTAAATTGTTAAATTGTCGGGCGGTTGTATTAAATTGATGCAGCGTACTTTGTAACTCATTTTCACTTTAGGAGATTTCACATAGGAGATTATTTAAGTTGTTTTTCGTCCATTTGGTAACTTCTATTTTCTAATTCATTTCAGCTTAAAAGGTTGCACAAAAAAATAATAGCTAAAAACAGTACATATATTTCTAAAGGGATCTAAACAACGGGAATAATTAAAATGAATGTACTGCAACATAGAATGTCAAAACGTTTATTGCGGCATCTGATATACTTCTACATACAATGGCTTACATCGCCACACTGAATGTTAATTTCCGTCCAAAACGGATTGCAAAAGGTTTTAGTCCATTCATCAAAACTCTTAAGCGCATAATATAATTCTCTGAAGTAATTAAATCGTTATCGTCTACAAGTTGGAAGAAATTGTGTATTTATGTTATGAAAAATATTCGTTACCCAACGCTAACGGTTTTGAATACAGGGTGTACACAAAACAGACAACAATTAATACAATATTTAAATGGCTCGAACATTCTCCCACCTGAGACACTCTCTTTTTGTTACACAAAAAATGAACATGGCTCACAAGATTAACAGAGACATCAAAACACCGTGATCATCAAACAACAATATCATAATATAAAAATACAAAAATAAAAATTAAACAGAGTCTATCTCGTATACCGCAGCGGGAATTTGACTTCACGCTTGTTTTGCGTTACATTTATTTTCGCTTTGGGTACTCTAACGAAACTACTGTGGCTGACTACCTTAGAGAACCTACTGTCCTACTCGCAGAAGTCAAAGATGCAATTAGTCGCTAAAAAGAAATAAATCCCCAGGCATTGATTCAATACCAGGAGAAATACTACAGTTACTAGGTGACAAAGTATTATATATCCTTCATTCTACCTGTGTCGCTATTTTCAATTTAGGAAAATGGCCATATGATTGGTGTACCTCAAATTAAATCCCACTACACAAAAAAGGAACTACTAGTAGATGTGAAAACTACCGTACACTATTACTAATAACACATGCTAGTAAAATATTTTTATATATTATTAAAAACCGATTAAAAACCTATCTACATTACCAAATACTTTAGGAACAAGTGGGGTTTGTAAAGGGTAAAGGTAAACGGGAACAAATCCTGGAACTGAGACAACTCATTGAAAAGCCTAGAGAATTTCAAGTACCTATAATTATGTGCTTCGTTGACTACCACAAGGCATTTTATTGTGTAAGCTGGATAAATCTGTGGTACATTTTAATAGAAGTGGGCACACTAATGCACCTGGTGACGCTTATTAAACATCTGTACCAGTCCAATATAGCAATGTTACGATTAGATCAGAAGTTCTCAAACCAATTCAAGACCGAGAGAGGTGCTAGACAAGGATGCGTGTTGTCACCTCACTTATTCAACATTTATGGTGAGCATGTCATGAGAATGGTTTTAAAAGGATGGACCGGTGGAGTAACAGTAGCTGGTAGGAAAATCTCCAATTTAAGGTTTGCTGATGACACTGGCACTTATAGCAGCAAATGAGCAAGAAATGTTTGATCTCCTGCGAAAAGTTAAGTACGAAAGCAATAAAGTTGGTCTAAAAATCAATAAAGCTAAGACAAAAGTAATGGTGGTCGACAGATTCGACACTATTCAACTGACTAACAGGTTACAGGAATACCAGATAGTAAACACCTTTATCTCGGGTCTAGTATAACTGACGATGGTAAGTGTGAAGAAGAAGTTCGGAGACGTATTGATGTGGCAAAAAATGCGATGGGTCGCCTAACTAAAATTTGGAAAGACAGATATATCTCTGAAAATATCAAGATGAGACTGCTGAATGCCCTTGTATTCTTAATATTTCTATACGGGGCAGAGACTTAGACGCTTCGCGCAGGCGAACGCCAAAAAATGGATGCCTTTGAGATGTGGTGCTGGAGAAGAATGCTGCGCATACCTTGAACAGCTCATAGGACAGACGTTTCCATTCTAAACCAACTCAAAATTAAAAAGAGGCTGTACACAATATGGCTGCAACGAATTCTGCAATTCTTCGGTCACGTGGTTCACAGAGGTGACGATAGTTTGGAGAGATTAATTGTTCCTGGAAACGTTCACGGGAGCAGATCAAGAGGACGATCACCAACTAGATGGTCCGGCCAAATTAAGAATTCAGCTGGAAACTCATCCTGCGAATCTCTTAGATCAGCTGAAGATAGAGACCAATGGAAAAAAATTGTTAGGAATATTGGAAAAAATCACGATCCTCAGTAATGGGGAAACGACAAGACAGAGAGAGTACGATAAAATGATGATACCGATGAAAAATAAATAGCAGCGACACTCATTTGAGCAAGGCAAAGAAAGGTATCGATCAGTACAAAAAACCAAGAAACTACTAATCATTATATTTAGTCTAGGTTAGAGGTGGGTCTATTAGGCTGGTTTGCTATAATTTATGGAAGTCTTATGCCTGGTTGCACCAACAGATCTTAAGCTTAAGACGTGCGTTAAGCTCAGCTTACTAAATATACGCGTTGCACCAATAAGTCTTAGATCAATTTCCAGCTTGCTACAATGGATTGCCACGTCGATTGCATCTTAAACGTCTCAGTTAAGACGTGCTTAGGTAAAAATCGAAAATTATGGATCTATTAGCTGAGCTGAGCTAAGCTGGAGCTTAAGATTTGTTGGTGCAACCAGGCAATTAGTTAATCTTCTGCTAGCAGTTGCCGCTAGGGCATCCCTGCCATTTTTTCGTTGCAATCCGTGACTGCGCGCCGGGGTTTGTCCTAGTTGGGTCAGAGAGAGCAGCATATTTGCCTCCTGATGAGAGACTAATAAGTTTTGAAACAGGTAGAGATGCTTGCTGCACTCTTTGATTGAACTGGAATGATGATGCGGCTGTAGTTTCGTATTGCAACAAAATTGAAAATGGTTATTCATTTTTTATTTACATGTTTACTCTGATTGGAGTACGAAGGGAACCATTCTCGTTGGAACTTTACCGCGCTGAGCAGATGGGACGTAAATTATAAATTGTAAAATTCCCTCATCTTCCTTAGTCTCAGCATCCGTTATGGCTTGCAAATTGTAGAAGCCTCGGAGGTGTTACCAGATAAGGTTCCCATTGTTTTCAATCTGGTAGGATATAGAGTAACATTTTTTGATGTTGTTTTATATGCTCTTAGATTTAAAACTTAGTTTTCTGCTAGCAGTTGCCGCTAGGGCATCCCTGCCATTTTGTTCGTTGCAATTCGTGACTGCACGCCGGGGTTTGTCCTAGTTGGGTCAGAGAGAGCAGCATATGTGCCTCCTGATGAGAGACTAATAAGTTTCGAAGCCGGTAGAGGTGCTTGCTGCACTCTCTGATTGAACTGGAATGATGATCCGGCTGTAGTCTCGTGTTGCAACGAAATTGAAAAATGGTTATTCATTTTTGGTTTACATGTTTACTCTGATTGGAGTACGAAGGGAACCATTCTCGTTGGAACTTTACCGCGCTGAGCAGATGGGACGTGAATTATAAATTGTAAAATTCCCTCATCTTCTTTAGTCTTAGCATCCCTTATGGCCTGCAAATTGTAGAAGCCTCGGAGGTGTTACTAGAGAAGGTTCCCATTGTTTTCAATCTGGTAGGATGTAGAGTAACATTTTTTGATGTTGTTTTATGTGGTCTTAGATTGAAAACTTAGTCTTCAACAGTCTGTGTTCAATAAAATATTTACGACATGATTGTCTATTATCAATATCAAATATCAATCTCAGAATTCTCTTGTGAGTTATAAAAACTCTAGAAGAGTTCCTAGAATTTCCCAACAAGACAACATTATAGGCCATATACAAGTAAACCAAAGCATAGTATACACTTATCAATTTATTGGTATTAAATAGAGTTTTCAACTAAAGGATCGCATAGTAACTCTTATTCATTTTTTTGCAGACTTTAGTAACATTTTCATCCCATGTCATATTACTTTCTAGAATGCTACCAAGAAATAATGTTGTATCACTAAAAGGTATTTCCTCAAAACTAACTATGACCTTATAATCATGGGATGGCTTACTGTGCGAGTAGAACTGCATACAAATGTTTTTTTTTTTTTCATTTACGATTAAAGAGTTCCTTTTACACCAGGTTGTAAATTCCTGTGCTACCAAGTTCATTTAGAATATGAGTTCGGTTTCACTTGACATGTCAACTACAATTGTTGAATCACATGCATAGAGAACTGTATGATCTCCAGTTAAGAAGTTTATCAAGTCATTGACATATAAAAATATTATTAAGGGTCCCAATACCCTGCGATGCATCTTGATCAAGATGTACAATGCGGTACATCTTGATCAAGATTAAAGACAGATGACTTCTTATTATCGATTTTTACTAGGAATTTACGATGTTGTAAGTATGACCTTAACCAGTTCAAGAAATGACCCCGAAAACCAACGGCTTCTAATTAATGCAGTATAATTTCAATGTCAATAGAGTCAAAAGCCAAAAAATCCAAAGCAGCGTGGATATAATTAAATAATGAAATCGAAGCACTCTTTGTAGATTTATTAGGAAAAAACCCATGCTGGCATTTGTTTAAGATATCATATTTCTTGAGAAAATTTAACATTTTATTGTCAATGCATTTTTCGAAAATCTTAGAGAGTACACTTGTTACAGCGATTGGCCTGTAATTATCAACCAAACATGGATCTCCCTTTTTGAAAATTGGACTAACTACTCCCGTTTTAAGATCACTTGGAAACTTGCCATTTTTGACAGATATGTTGATGATGTGAGATAGAACTGGAAATATATATGAAGAAATGTATTTTATTATTTTATTGGGGATTTGGTCAATACCTACTGAGCTGGTATTGTTTAAGGAAGATATAACATTCTCAATATCAAATGGTGAGTCCTCAGAAAAACAAATTTGTTGTTAATTGTCATAATTGTGAAACCTTTAACCCGCCAGTGGTCGCTTTAATATGAGATTTTCTCTCACGGTTTCAGAAAATTGCGCACAACTTTTTTTCTGGGAAATGATACGCGCTGTAGTTCCTTTTAGTCTCCTAACTATCCTCCCTCGACAATCTAATAGACTCGTCCGCTCACATAGTAACTCAGTTTAGTTAGTATCGCCATATTGTTGAGTCAGTGCGCTTCATGTGAGAGATTCTCTCATGAAGCGACCACCGGCGTCACCAACTGTGTATAAAAATTAATTTTATTTTTCCCCTTAAAACCTAAAACAATATATCCTTTTATGTTGTAATAAAAGGCGCCGTGGATGTGGTCGATGATATGAAAATCCTATATTCTGTTTCACGGGTTAGTTGTAGATGGTCACTTACCATATATTTTTAATGTTAAATATTGGCGGCATTAATAGTCACATTTTATATAAAGATAATAATAATAAAACAGAGAAACGTCGTGTCTTTTTAAAGCAAATGGCTTTATCGTTGATGAAACCTCATCTTTTTTGTAAAATTGTGTAAAGAAAGGCAAAGGTTGGATATGTGAGAGAAAATCTCACGCGCGACCACTCGCGTGACAACCAACTTAGCGACCAATGCCGGATTAAAGGTATAGTTATTGAAATGTTTTAATAATGTGTCTTTAACTGATGTACAAAAATACTCACCAAATTTGTTTGCTATCTGTTCTGGATGTATCCATAATTTACCATTATCAGTGATACTCCACTAAATATTATTTTTACCAATTTGACGATTCGTAGTTTGACGAATACAGGTTCTATTTTAAAAAACTCAGAAAATACTCATTCGGAGTCTCGACCAACCCTGTATACTAAAATTAACCATTTTGCTATACTAATAATGTTTACCATTAGTTGAGATTATTAATAATCGTTTGAACATAAGCGCCTACATTTTATGAAAGAAAACATCAAAGAGAATCTAAAAATGTAAAAATATACAGTGTTCCATTTAAAAAATCATAAGTTTGTGTCATCCTGTCAATACGTGTGGCTTTATATATTCGAAATAAATTTTAGGTCCTATCTGTGTTACAACTTTTACCTCAATAACTTTTTTCGTACCTCTTACGACAAACGAGTAAATTTACTATCTCGCACTAATGCCCCACCTTGTATATGCACTAATTGCTTTTAGATACTCTTTTCCAGTTTTTATGTAGTAGATATGTAAATTTTTATATATTTCATTTTTATTTTGACAATTTTTTGTGTATTATTCCTTAGAGACTAAGATGTATAAGCTATGAGTTAATGATCGCACTATCAGTGAGTTACAGAATTTACAAATATCTCCTAGAAAGCGCAGGTATATGTATAAATTTATTTTAAAAAATTAAATATTGTTGTGTTAAAAATAGACATTTACTTTTATTAATTTTTTTGCTACACGGTATGAAATCCACTAATATTGCATTATAATAGAGATGTTTCTATTAAAATATTTTACACAAATACTATTTGAAAATACCTAAATAAAGACAAATGGACTTAAAGCGTGTGGTGGTCGGTGGTGTATGGTTTTGGCTGTAGGTATACCAACTTGCATGTAGTATGTTTAGATTGTAATGGCAAACAATAGCAAAAGCAAACCCCTATTGTTTAGCATTGTATATCACTCCTTAATTTAGTTTAGTAAATAGAAGTAGCAGGTGAATAAAAGGCTGCAGCTACGGGATAGCTCTATAAACACGATACAATGGGAGTTGAATTCCTGCCGACAATACTTTCATAACGTATGCATTCCTTTTATTTTTATAATAGTTTAAGCCTTTCCAAAAATTAGTTATTTCGTATGTTTTATCATTTTTAATTTATAGTTTTCCTTGCAAAACAAAATTTTACATTTAAAATTGTTAACTTTTAGTGCAGATATTCTACTGGAAGCACTGTTTTAAAAACACCGAAATGGTACACGCGATATATTATTCGACTCGTCTTAGCAAGGCGATTTTCATTCCTGTCTGTCCTTCCGTTTGTCTGTCCCGTGAACACAACTCCTCTGTTATTAGGACAGATAGAATGAAAAACGGGTTGCCCAATGAAAGCTTATAACCCTAAAACGGTATTAAAGGTGAGACATTTAAGAAGTAATATTTTAAAGTCGCCGAAATAGTACAAACGATATATTATTCGACGCGTTTTAGCAAAATGAGAACAAATAATATATACTTCCGATTTTTATGTCACTTTCGGTTAAAAAGTTAACCAAAAAGTAAGTAACCAAATGGTTTATGTGGGTCAACTTATAATTTGTCATAGTTAGTTACTCCTAGAAAACCTAGGATTTACGAAGTCCAATAATTGCTTGTTATTTAGTGAAGTTATGATTTATTCTGACTTTAATCTTATCCACTCGTATTCCTTTTATTATAACTAATAGTATTGTAATAATTTACAGTTAAAATGAAACGAGTGGTTCGTATTTAAATACGACTTTATTTATTTATAGAAGTTTACTTTACATTACCGAATTCTGTCTGTAATTCAAATAATACCGTGCTTGGCTTAAATAGGGAACAGGTTAATTTCTAGAAATTTCTGCCCATCTCTAGCACAGCGCGGTCGACTCTCTGACGTCATACCTACCGCTCTCGACAATCGTGGATCATTCTAGTCGTGGGAACGAGTACTTTGCGTTTACTGCGTCTATTGGAAACCCTTTTGTTACATTGCTCCCCTCTTAAGATCTGAGCGTTCCGATCAGCAAGTCTAGATGAAGGCCCAGGATGGCGGAATCTACAGGACTCTCCAGCTCCGCATACACCCTTCAAAAAAGACTAACAGACTACTGTTTTTGAAGGTTACGGCAACTGCGGGTTAATGCAACACACAGTAATTCGTACGCCGATTTCTTGGAAGATTATTTTAAGCATCGTTCTGACAATCATCATATCTCGATTTTCTACTGCATGGCCTACTTTTGGGAAAGTCAAATTTTTGATGTCATAATTACACACGGTTTTCTTCTTACAGCACGCCAGATGTTCTCGTACGTTGGCGTGTCTGTATAAGACTTCCTGGGCACCATATACAGCAAAGATCGAGGAATATCGTCTAATCGCAGCACTCTTCCAATTTTAGGCTGCTGATTTGTTAACTCGTCCAGGCCGCCGAACTTTCTATTGAATACGGAAGAGATTCCTTTAGTCATCTCGAGGTCTTGGGCAACAAAGTGGTTTAGCTAGAGAGACGTTTTCCAAAACACTAAATAGATCTTGCTGAACTTCTGTGGTCACGCCGAAGCTAGCACTCTTTCTCTCTGCGTAATTTCACATAAATTCCTTAAAACTTGGCTGTCCGGCACCTTTAATCTCAGGTTGGAGGACTCGTGCTTCTTCTGTTTCATTTGAGCCAGCATATGGTGCAAGACGATTTATGTGAATAACTTTGGTTTACCGTTTGGCAACTTCTTAGTTCTGTATATTACGTCATTTATTTTCTTCTTAATTTCATGCGGACCTTCAAATTGCCTTTTTAGTTTAGGACACAAGCCTCGACGACGTTGTGGATTATAAAGCCAGACAAGAGCACCCACTTCGAAGCTTTCATTCTTGCATCGAGAATCATATTGATCTTTCATTGTATCACTGGCTATCTGGATGTGTCGTCGGGCAAAGTTCATGAATATGGTTCATTCGTAACTTTAGGCGGTCGACGCATTCTCCGCCTGCAACATGTTCCTCGGAAGGTCTGCAGCGAAACTCTTTTTTAAAATATTCTCAGTAACAATTTACAACACTGCTGTTTTTAAAATATACTGATAATAACATCAAAACAATACACAATGAATTTATATTTTATTTATTGTACCAGGAAAACTTACAGAAAAGTATACAGTAACCAAAAAACAATCAGATATTATTAGTTTTCCTTTCCATATTAGTCCATGTATTACACTTACGTATGGAAAATGTTTCTGACTCGATTTCTTTGCGGATTCCTGTTCAAAAATGTCCCCTTTAAACAAATCACAAGAATGCCGGGTGAAACAATTTTTTAGGCAAATGCAAAATAACTTTTTTGCCTCGAAAAATGTATTTTTAGGTTTCTTGGTTCGTTATAACCAATATAGGTGTCTCGTCATATATCTGAAAAGTTGATAGTTTTCGAGTTATAAGCGATTTAATATCTGAAAAATGCGAAAATATACATTTGCGATGCTTGAAAACTCTTAAGTTTTAATAAAATGACAGATCTTTTTTATTTAAGATGACCCAAAAATGCTAAAAACATATTTTCGCGGGCAAAAAGATTATGTTTTGAATTTGTTAAAAAAATATTCAACAATTTCTGCCCAAAAATTTCGCCCTGCACCCTTCTGATTTGTTTATAGGGGATATTTTTTAACCCATTAATGCCCAAAATTAAAATTTTATCAAAATGAAAACAAAACTTCAGAATGAAATAAAGAGAGGTTGTTTTTAATAGCAATGTGTAAAATTTACGTCTTTTTTCTTTGTAACTGTCTTTTTTTTGACGTATGATATATCATACGCTGGGCAACGAAGGAAACAAAATATCATAAGGCACTAATTTATTTTAAAGTTTTTACAACTTGTGATATTTAACGAAACATTGCTCTGTATGAAGTCCTACATTACATTTAATGCACCGATATTAGGTGCACTTGCCACATTTGCCACACCTTCATTGTTTTTCAATTTTATCCACCAAGTGACCCATATTATCCAAGCGAATTTCCTCACCAACATGTTTTGAGGAGTTTTGACGTACACCACGTAGCGTTGGAATATATGATCTGAAGCTGTCAGCAGGGCCTCCACAATTCTCTGGGAAAATTCTAATAAATAAATTGCCTTATTGTGCAGTAAAGAACCCATATGTTCAGTATTGCCCCATTCAAACAAAATCTGAATGTCGCCCAATATATTTTTTATAATGAATGCAAATACTATAGAAAGCTCTTAACTTATTGAATAAATCTACACCACCAATTCCCTTGTTATATATTTGCACAACGTTTGGTTTAGTAACCGCCATCTGTTTCTGGACCATTACATCGGTTACAGATTCCTATAGTAAATACATATTTCTGAAATTGAAATATTAGTTGCCATAGTAACTTCATTATTACTTATCATTCCAGCGAATAGAAGTGAGCTATTGTTTTTCGGTATGTAGAGCATGAAAAGTTCCACGATTTTTTTTATCTCTTTGAGTGGGGTTCTTCCAATCCTGTCTTATCTAATTCTGCCGGTACAGTGAATCTCTTGATCCCTCAAACTTGTCAGTAAAAGTAAAGGTGTAAAAAATTAAAAAAATACCTATGTAGATAACAGATTCCAATTAATAAAAGCCTACGCAGCTTTTCTGAGACGAAACTTCCTAACGAGTTACCTTGTAGTTTATCTCCACTTTGAGTATAGGGATGCAATTGTGCAAGGTAACCTTTACTGGTTGCAATACACCGGAATTTATATCGAAAATGGATGGGTTTTCCCCGAGTAAACCGCTTCGTTGAATTATGTCCATAATACGGCTCCATCGCTTCTTCTACTGAACAACTTCCAGTCACTACTGGAGGTAATAACGAAAACTTTAATTTAGATTTCCGTTGTTTGGACAATGCAAAGTGAATTGAACTTCGTTACACTGGTAAATTTTCTGTTCCAAAATATCGTCATCTATTAAACCCATTTCTACATTAAACTACATTTTCAACAATTCAACACATCCTTGGGATTGTTAGGATCATACGTTTTCGTCATTTTTTTCTAAAATCGAAACAATGTTGATTAGTTACCACGAGTGCCCAGCGTATTATATATCATACGCAAAAATCAATAATCTTCAAAATACTCACCGGTATAAATTTCAACAATATTTATATCACTATTCGATATTTAGAAGCCTTATTAGTTGAGTACTACAAAAGTTTTCTCAAAATAAGTCGAAAAAGTCGTACAAACTCATTTGACATGCAACTGGTGCACTATAATGTAACCTAAGAAAGCTTAGCACAAATCTAATCACGCTTTACTGCCAAACGATAATAAATTTTTATTAATACGATAAACAGTTACCTTCTAACATCTACTCTGTGCCGTATATTAGGACAACAACTATTGTTTACTTTTTTTTCTGATAATAAGATGGCGAAATACGTAGCAGTGTCTTGCATATTACATAAAATACGGTGGGCATTAATGGGTTAACAAGAATCCACAATGAAATCGAATCAGAACAGTCGGACACAGGCAGCATAAATCCGGACCCCGGAAGTGTCATAGGTTTTCGAAATGGACCCTCAGAGAAACTAATTGGTGACCCCTGCCCTAGATGTTTCCTTTCACTATTTGCTAAGTATATTGTTACTTATTATTTTTCAGTATGTATGATGTTTTTCCAACTTTCACTCTGTTGAAAATTTCTCGTTCGTTGATTATGCTGTGCGACACTTCTTCGTTAAACTATTCGGTGTTAGGAACGTTTGACTACGTTTTTGGTTAATGTGACAATTTCGCATCTGCTTGTGTTCAGTTTCTAAATCTAGAAGAAGAAATGAACGTTGGCATGGCGACGCAGTCACCTAGATACGCAACATATTAACATTTGAGTTTTTTCCAAGATTGTCAGAATTGTAAGAAGTTTGACATAAGTAAAAACTTTTTCTTAAGGTGATACAGTAGCGATCAACAGGTAGCCAAAACGCGTTCCAAGATTGCGGCTGTAATTTTGAATATTTTTTCGAGATATTTAGCACACGTATTTGTAATATAATAAAGAATGGCGGTACAGAGCCCAATTTAAAAAATATATTAATATGTGCAAATTACTCTGTAATTAAATACAATATTAAAAAAGACGAGCCTGTACCGCCATTAAGAAGAATAAAAAAATACACTTTCTTCAAATAAACTTTTTTATCAGATGCCTAGATTTTGTGTCATTTTGGAACTACTAATGAAATAAAAAATTTACTAGTTCCAAAATGACACAAAATCTAGGCATCGGATAAAAAAGATTATTTGAAGAAAGTGTATTTTTTTGTTCTTGTTAATGGCGGTACAGGCTCGTTTTTTTAAATATTGTATTTAATTACAGAGTAATTTCCACATATTAATATATTTTTCAAATTGGGCTCTGTACCGCCATTCTTTATTATATTACGAATACCTGTGCCAAATATCTCGAAAAAATATTCAAAATTACAGCCGCAATCTTGGAACGCGTTTTCGCTACCTGTTGATCGCTACTGTTTCCTCTTAAGGGCATAGGCGCAAAATGTCTTCTGTCAAAATGTTCAATGTGTTTTAAATGTATTCATTTTTTCGAATCCTGAGAGGACTAATACATATTTTTGAAAAATTTAAACGCTACTGAAATATTGCATTACCACCGAGGGCAGAAAGTCCCTTAAAATATCCAAAAAGTTTCTTTTGAATGAGATATATGAAATTAAAAGTCACAGTAAATTTTATCTTTTCTTTCATCCCTGTTACATACTAGAATATACACTATAGAAGTTTTCAGGGACTTGGCCCTCGGTCATAAGGTAATCTTTCATTCTGCGTTTAAATTTTTCAAAAATATGTATTAATTTTCTCATTATTCGAAAAAATTAATACATTTAAAACAAAAGACAAAAGACGTGCGGTAACCGGGGTGAGCAGACGTGATCGTATAAGAAATGAAGACATACGTGAAAGGTGCGGTGTTGGAAGGACCTTAGACAGACTTGAAACGAAACAGTTATCGTGGTTCGGACATATGGCGAGAATGAGTGAAGGTAGAACTGTAAAGAGGGTATGGAAAGCGGCATCTGACAACAAACGAAGAAGAGGCAGGCCAGCAAGAACGTGGAATGCAAATATTGGAAAGGCTTGCGGAAAAAGAAATATTGGGTGGAGAGAAGCAGAAAGACTAGCTACCGACCGAAAGGCATGGATACGTCTCATTTCTCCACTTACTTTGACACCGTAAGGTACAAGAGGACGGCTTAAGTAAGTAAAGTAAGTAAGTACAAAAGACTAAGTTTTCAATTCAATGGCATATAAAACAACATAATGTTATTCTACATCCCACCAGACTGAAAACAATGGGAACCTTCTCTGGTTACACCTCCGAGGCTTCTACAATTTGCAAGCCATAACGGATGCTCAGACTAAGGAGGATGAGGGAATTTTACAATTTATAATTCACGTCCCATCTGCTCAGCGCGGTAAAGTTCCAACCAGAATGGTTCCCTTTTTACTCCAATCAGAGTAAACATGTAACTCAAAAATGAATAACCATTTTCAATTTTGTTGCAAATCGAAAGTACAGCCGCATCATATTCTAGTCCAATCAGAGAGTGCAACACGCACCTCTACCGGTTTCGAAACTATTTAGTCTCTCATCACGAGGCACATATACTGCTCTCTCTGGTCCAACCAAAACAAACCCCGGGGTGCAGTCACGGATTGTAACGAACGAAATGGCATAGATGCCCTAGCGGCAACTACAAGCAAAAGACTGAGTTTTCAATCCAATGGCATATAAAACAACATAATGTTATTCTACATCCCACCAGACTGAAAACAATAGGAACCTTCTCTGGTTACACCTCCGAGGCTTCTACAATTTGCAAGCCATGGCGAATGCTGAGACTAAGGATGATGAGGGAATGACATTTAAAACACTTTGAATATTTTGACAAGGGACGTTCTGTGCCTATACCCTTAATGTAATATACTCGTACCAGCGAAAATAATAAATGCAGTCTATACCAGAGTTGGGGTTGTAGGGTTGTATGACAGCCCTGGGCACTAAGGCTATCTTCTCCCGGTGAGGGTGGTTATCCCTTATCCGAGGGGTGGAATAATTGATACGCTTACTTATTGAGTTGGTTTATTTACACTCGCATTAGTATAAGCTGGTAGCACCTCACCCAAAGAACATCTCGTGTAGAAAGAGACACTATCTTTAATGTGGAAATATTACGTCTGATCACCAAAACAGAATGACGAATGTCTCATATAATAATAAAGAATTCCCTTGTTATAGTTTAACTGTTTATATTTAGAAATGCCTATTCAGCATCGACCATGAAAAGTGTTTATAATTGACTCTGCAATTATTAGTGAATCGTGATCTTGGCTAACAATATTTATATAATCGAATGAAGGTTGTAATGTTGTTTTGATGACATAAATAACTGAAAGTAATTATCGTAGATAATTACAGGGTGTTTTTAAGATATATCTACTGAGTACAGATGAATTCTTGTACACCTTCCCTTTTTAGGAATTTTCCGACTACGGGGAGGGAAATTTGCAAGTCGTACTACTAACCCATACTGTGTTGTAATCAATACAAAAAATTTATTTTATATACAAACTTCCTAAGCCTACGCAAATACATAAATAATATAAAATGTTCGTTTAAAAACATTGTTTCGTAACACTTGTCACTCACTGTGTTTTCGGATTGTAAGCATATAATCTATTCTTATGTATTTCCTTGATTTTATTGTTTTCTATTCTGATTTTACAATTAACGTTATTTACTTCTGTTATTGTGAAAGGACCTACATAAAGACTATCAAAGTTACCATTCTCTTCCCTTTTTACAAGGACTAGGTCTCCTCTTTTAAAGTGTTGTGGTGTTGTTTTGGGCTTATTTTCTTCTTGCCGCTCTTTTTTGTCTTCATTGCTTCTAGTGAGGTGACCTATCGTGTCTATGTACGCTGTGTCCTCTGGTTTCGAAGAAGTGTCCGATATCACGTCTTCTTTGACAAGTGTTCTATTCGGTTTGTTAATGTGACATTCATGGCATTGTTTAACGTATTTTCTTACGTCTTTTTCTAAATTTTTCCATCTAAATCTTGCTTTTAGCTTCTTTATTAGTCTATTTTTCTTTAAGTGTCCTCCGAACATCGGGTGATTATGGTATTCTTCTATTAATCTGTGTTTTTCTTTGTCATCTTTTATTGTTTCTGGTACTTCACATATGTATATTTCTATATTCTTCAATTTTTTATTTCCTTCTTTAATAAATTCATCAATTGTGCACATTTTAAAAATAATATCATTTACGTATATTTTTACTTTACGTACTGCATTCTCTACCGCCAGCTTATCAAGCTGTACCAACGCTTGGTTTAAATCGAAACGATTCAATCCTGTGGCTATGCTTTTGCTGCATTTTATTTTGTTTTTGGCCCTAATGCTCAGTCTTGGTGAGATTAGTTCTGCTCCAAAGGACAAAATTGGTAGTCTATGCGCCTCTAAATTATTTAGTACCTTCCTTACTGTCTGTTTGGTGGCTTCTGGCTGTAGTGCGAGTTCACTTTCAGCCTTTGTTTGTCTTGCTTCTTTCTCCTTTTCTTTTGCTTGAGCTCTTGTTATAGCTAGTATATGGGCGTTGTCTATGTATAGGTTTTTAAGTTGATGCAATGTTATTCTTGAAAGACTATCTGCGTAGTTACTTTTCCCTGTTATATACTCTATTTCGAAGTCATATTCTTCTAGGTCTAATCTGATCCTCGTGAGTTTTGAGGTTGGTTCTTTCATTGCAAATAGGTGTGTCAAAGGTTTATGGTCTGTTTTTACTTTGAATGTTGGTGCTCCATATAGATAACATTTAAAATAATTAATTCCCCAATGAATCGCTAGTAATTCCTTAACGATTATAGGTTTATTACATTCTCCTTTACTAAAACTTCTTGATGCATATGCTATAGGTAGGTCTATTCCGTTGTAATCTTGACTTAGGATTGCTGAACAACTCTCATTGGATGCGTCTGTTGTTAAGATAAACTGTTTGTTGAAATCGGGATATTTTAAAATTGGTGGTTTCGTCAGAGATGCTTTAAGCTTTTTGAATGCTTTTTCACACTCCTCGGTCCACGAAAATTCTACTCCTTTCCTCGATAATTTGTTGAGTGGTCTGCATATTTCCGCAAAATTTTTAATAAAACGTCTGTAATAGTTGCAAAATGCTACAAATCTCTTTGTTTCTTCCGCTGTCTTAGGTGTCGGATATTGTTCAATTGCTGCATACTTCGCTTTGTCTGGTGATACTCCCTCTTGAGAAAGATCATGTCCTAAATATGTTAATTCCCTTCTAAAGAATTGACATTTTCCTGGGTTAAGTTTCAAATTGAATTTTCGACATGTCTCGAATGTCTTTTTCAGGTTGTCTAAGTGATGTTTTTCGGATATTCCAATTACTACGATATCGTCCATGTAAAGAAATGCTTTGTCTGGTGTTAATCCTGAAAATGCTATTGACATCATTCTTGAAAAGCTATTTGGGCTTACATTTAATCCAAAAGGTAATCTGGTAAATTGAAATGCTCCATTTTCTGTGCTGAACGATGTGTATTTTCTCGATGATTTTTCTAATGGTATCTGGTGAAAGCCTGACATTAAGTCTATAACCGAAAACCATTTTGCTCTTCCTAGTTGATCTAATATCGAATCTATTCTTGGTAATGGAAATTTGTCTGTAACTATCTTCTTGTTCAGTTGTCTAAAATCTATGCATAATCTCCATGCTTTTCCTCCATCTATAGCTTTTTTCGGTACCAGTACTACTGGACTGTTGTACTCGGATGTAGATGGTTCTATGATTCCTTGGTCTCTTAGGTTTTGTACTTGTCGATTTAATTCCTCTGTTTGCGCATGAGGTGTCCTATAATTCTTGATATATACCGGAGTTTGGTCTTTAACTCTTAGTTTCTGTTCGTAGAAATTGTTACAGGTTAACATATCATGCCTTAGGGCGAATATGTCTGAATATTCTTCGCATAACGATACTAAGTTGTCTCGTATGTATTCTGGTATGTCTAATTTCAGTGATTCTCGTAATTCTTTTTTTCTGTCTTTGCTGTCGTTGACTAGCCTATATATATTGAATAGTTTAATATCCAACGTCCTGATTGTGCTTGCGTCTACATTTACTGTTTCGTACGTTGTGTTCAAAATTTTGATGTATGGATTATTACTTGAAATAATTGCTCTTGCTATGAATATTCCTGGTTGTATTTCTTGCTGTTCCACTATCCTGTCTTTCTTTAACGTTTGAAAAATTTTTACGATTCTGTAAATTTCACATCTAGGCGGTATTATTATGGTGTCATTGTCTATATTATCCAGAATTTTCGTACTAATGTAACAATCGTTGTCCTCTTTAATGTGCATTTTAAGGTTTGCGTAATCTAGTATACATTGAAAGTTAGAAATAAAGTCTCTCCCAATGATTCCGTCTGTTGGAATTGGAAAGTTAGGTTCTACCAATTGAAAGATGTGTTCGAATTAGCGATGTGAAATTACGTGTAATTTCAGAAATTGTAAGTTACACGTGTAAAATTACCCAAAAATTACAAACCAGATGTAATTTATGTAACTTATGTAATTTATGTTCATTGTATTAAAAAATCAATTGTTTGCATTCATATTGAATATAATAAACACAAAGTAACTACATACTTATGAAATAAAGAAAAGTGGATAAGAAATACATACAAATAATAAAGAAATGAAAACATAGGTTCTTTAGTTTTGTTTTAAGCGGCTTTTATAAATCACAACTTCCTTTTTCGCAGACAACTGGAGACCTTCTTGTTATAAAACGTCGAAGTTTCAATTGTTTGCTCTTCCAATGAGCCTTGTGTAATTTTTTTTATCTCCGGCAAATCCAGAACTGCATCCTGAAATTAAATAGGAAAGTGTAAACATAGAGAGTAAAAATAATGGGTTTATAATATAATATATACAGATCTAACTACCTTGTTTTCGGCATCTGAAGTATCCTTCTCGACTTCCGTTTTTTTTTGGGGTTGTTCTGTGCCTTTACCCTGAAATTGATAATTTTGGAATATAAACAATAAATATGTATGTGTTTACACTAATTTACCGATTTCATTAAGACGTTTTCTAAAATGTTCACTTTGCTTTGTCTCAAAATGCGTGCTGGTCTCTGTTCCCTAGTTTCCATTCTTTGATCAATTTCATCATCGGTCATTGCAAAGTCAGCAAAATTAAAATCATCGTCGGAATTTCCATTTCCTGTTGTATTTGAATGCCATGATGATATTGTCTGAAAACATAAGATTTATAATTTTTTATTCGAAAACGGTGGAATGCATTGGAAAATCGGAAAAGAAGCAAACTGCATATATCACATGCACATATCACATATCTAAAAAATGCCTAAATTTAAAATTACCTCGTCTAATTCTTCCTCTTCGGAAATATGGTTTTCAATTACTTCTATCTCCTTCTGTAAGTTTCTACCTTCTATCGAAACGTTGTTCTGTACAGTCTCTTCTATAGGATATTGACTTTGTATGTGATGTTGTCGTGAACGTTTCAGCAATTTTGAATTATATTGTATATAATTTAAATTTGCTGCCCTTTGAGTTGTTAGGCGATTTCTTCTCTTCGTATGAATGCTGCTCTGGGAGCTAAAGCTTCTCTCTGTTGCCGCAGAAGTGCACGGCATTGTCAATATCCTGACTGCAACTTTGGAGAGGCATGAATGTCCACAAAATCCTTTCCACCATGTAACCAAAGAGACATTATCGAGTATGTTCCATAAAAATGTTTCGCCAAAAAAGTCTGTTTTAGCTAAATAGTTTCCTAAATCCTCAGTAATCTTTGACACTCCTTCATCACCAATCTCTATCGTGGTCGTGGTTGACATAGTAGTAATGTATTTCATCGCTTCAATCCTTTCGGCTGATGATAAATTTGCACCAACAGACCGAGGGTTTAGTAAGTCTGCGGCAAAATGGATCGGTTGAAGGGCGTATTCCTTCCTTGATATAAATTTATCCATCGCTTCTGTTTTTTCGCAATCCGTTAGTTTCACGCATTCTAAATGAGTAGATATGTTACTACCGATTTTCGCGAAAGTTTCACAAACCAAATGAATTGACGAAGAATCTCCTTCAAGACGTGTTATTGCTTCAGTAATTGGCTTAAGCAATTCAACAAGAGCGCTAGAATTTATCCAGAATCCTTCATCAAGTAAATTTGCTTTTGCGCTGCGTATTCTATCTTGAATTGTTTTATCTGGAGATATTGCTAGACGTTGTAGGACGGACTTGCATTTAGTCAGATCTTGAAGACATTTTACATGTGAACCCCATCTTGTTTTTACAGGTAGGCTAAGAGACACTCCACACTTCATCTCATTTCTTATTTCTGTGAATTGAGCTCTCAGTACTTGACACTGGTTAATAGTTTTAACGATATGTATAATATGTGACAAATGTGTCTCTATTGAAGATAATTTCAAAATATCGCTGCACAATAAATGTAATGTGTGCGCTAAACAGCCGTATGATACAAGATGGGGATACATCTCTTCACATTGTCTCACAGCCTTCCTCATATTCTTTGCGTTATCAGTCACAATAGCGAAAAATTTTTTAGGTCCATACTCCTCCAGAACTTCAACCATTAATTTTGTTATATATTCTGCGGTATGCTTCTCTGCTTTTGTTAGTACTGATTTGACAAATAACGGTTCGGGTGTTGTAACAATGAAATTAATTACACTTTCATTTCGCAAGTTGGACCAACCATCGCATTGCAATGATAAATTGTCAGCTTGCTTAATTTTATCATTAACTTGAACTTCAACTCGCTCGTACTCTTCGGTCAGGAGACGATTTGATAACATATATCTCGATGGTAAGGTGTATGAAGGTCTAATTTTTTTAAAAAACAATTTCCAATCTTCATTCTCGGTAATTGAATGTGGTGCTGAACTGGTGTAAATAGCTCTAGCAAGCAAAATATTCAATTCGTTATTTTGTTCGTGTGTCATTCGATCACAAAATGATTGTATTCTGTTGATTTTTGTGCAAACAGGTGTTTCCACATGAATGTTATCAGAAGCAGATGTTGATGCTGTGGAAACCGTTGATGATGTACAAGCAGCATCAGTGTTATCGTTATCCAATTTTGCCGATGTGATCTTTTTCATGGATGTTTCAAATGGAAATTTAGAGTGATTCCCCTTTGACTTTGGAGTTAAAATATTGAATTTAAGTTTTATCATATGCGGCACATAAGTGCATTGTTGAAGATGAGATTTCATTCTTGTAGCATTTTTTGCATGTACACTCTTGCAAAATTTACACCTCACATTTATGGTCTTTTGATTAGAAGAACCCGCAGGTAACACTTCAAAATAAAGCCAGATATCTGTCTTACGTTTCACCATGTTTTATGACCTAAAAAAAATATTCAGGTAGACTTAAACATTAAGAAGGGAAAAAACATTATTTTTCAAAGTATTTGATGGGCACGAGGGCATAAAAAATTGTTAGGCATCCTTAAATAGAAGAAAGATTAAAATTGAATCTGTGTAACAATTTAATGAAATTCGAATAAGCAGAATACTGGATCGGACAACTACATTATTTTGCCCTCAACGTTATCAAAATTTTTTATTTAGTAAGTTATGTCAGTGTAATTCAATTACACATGCTACATGCACAAGTACCCCCGTTGCTCCTATCATTCTTATAGTTATTGTACAGTAAACTAATCTAAAAAATCGAATAAAACTTGGTAAACCGAATTCAGAATTAAGTACTGTAGCCACATATAAAATGACGCGCGTTAGATTTAACGTACAGTCGATATGCGATAGGCCCGCCCCTGTGTTTCCCAATCTAAGGTTGCTATGGACATCACCGGCACGTGTTTTGCTGTTTGTAGAAATAATATATTTCTTACCTTATAGTTTCTGTGCTTCCTTATAAATAAATGTAAAGTAACCAACGCTGCGTGAATGAATAGAGAAAGAACAGTCGAAAACTAACTTATACATACACATTACACATACAATAACAGAAATGTAAACATAACCTGCCTGACTCAGACTAAGGAACGACTAACGAGCGACGAGCGTAATAGCACCCACTGGTTCGCGCGCGCCGGCACCGGCGCACCGCACTTACGACAATTGCGCGCGCATAAGTTGCCATAATATATGTAATTTTACCAGTAATTACATAAATTACGGTAATTTATGTAAATTTATCATAAGTTACGTTAAATTTCATAAATTACGTAAATTCCAAAAATTACATAAATTACATTAAGTTACGGGTATCATGTAATATTACCGTAAGTTACGTGTAATTTATGTAACGTAAGTTATGTAATTTTACAACTCACATCACTAGTTCGAATCGAGTTCCTTTTACTTCGAGTGTTGTCTCAACTTCTCCCATTGTTTGCAACTCTCCTTTAGTGACTCCTTTTATTTTCGCCTTTGTGTTTGGTTTCACCTGTTCCTTCATAAAATCTTGTGAACATTTTAGTATTGAGATATCAGCTCCTGTGTCTATGATAAAAGTGCTTGTGTTTTCAAGAATTCCTGTTTTCATTCGTACAAAGTTCGTTAGGTTTAGGTCGAAGTTGTAAATGTTATATTTTATTTCTGCCTGTGTGCTTCCAACTTCTTGTTCATTCAAAACCCCAACTGCTGGTTTTCTTGCTCTTCTTGACTGTCCTCTATTTCTAGTAACCTTACGTTCCTGTTACGTCCGCCTCTCTGGTTTCCTCTGTGTGTTTGATTGTTAAATTGTCTGTATCCTCTGTTCGAATAATTTCGTTGATTGTCCGTTGCTTCTCCTTCGTTCCGTTGTCCGAAGTTATTTCTTCTTCCTCTGTCATATTTGTTATGGTATCCTCTTCTGTATTGCTGCTGTCCTCTCCTATTCTCGTAGTTTGTCCTATAATTTAAGACTCTTCCTTGTGCATTTTCTTCAGTCGTATCGATCGACAAAAATTTAGATATTACTTCCTGCGGTGATGTAAAGTTACCTGCTTCCAGTATTATCTTAGCTTTCTCTGCATTAGCGTTTCGTTTCATTGTTGTTACTACGGCTTCCGTCGTATATTTCTTTGCTAAGTCAAGTGGCATTCCTTCCGCTACGTATGCTACTTTTAATTGTTCTGCTAACTCTTCCACTTCAGATGCGTACACTGCTGCATCTCTATGCCCTTGCCTTTTTTTTGCTAATTTGGCTATTAAATTCTTCGGATTATCACCTTTTAATTCTTTCTTTAGTGCTTCAGCTATCCGTGGAATTGTATCTTCTGTGGTTATTAGGTTCCTAGCCTTATTGGTGAGTCGCGTTTTTATTAGCGTTACAGCTGTGTCTTCATGACCTTCTGCCAATTTTCCAAGTAGTTCTAATGCGTCTAAAAATGGTTGTAATTTCCCTGCGCTTCCATCGAACTCGTTGGGCAATATCTTGCTTGCGATATTCAAAAATTCATTGATTGTCAAAGCCATGTTTAATATTGTTATATCTTGTTTTATGTCACCTTTTTTCTCTTTTATTTCGTCGTTAATTATTTCTTCTTCTCCTTCCTCGTCGCTTTTTCCTTCTTCTATTTCCTCATCGCTTTGTTCCTCTTCAACTTCCTTGTCGATTGGTTGATGTATTGAACTTGGAACCACTGTTCTCACATTTACTGCTTGAAATGATCGTATAACTTTGTCTCTGATTTTTCCAAAATATTTGTTGCACGATTCCCTTTGTTTGTCCGAAAGTGCTTCCCAGTTTTTCCTAGTCAATTGTGTGAACTTGTTATAAGCTTTAATTAGCTGTGTCGTTACTTCTTCCTTTATGTCCTTAGATTTCGGAACTTTTTTCTTTAAGACTCTTCTGCTTTGCCTGTCTATTTCTTGTGCAATTTCCTCAACTATTTTGACAAAATCTTCCCAAGTAACTTTGTTGCTACTCATTTATACATAATTTTTTTTCTTTTTTCCAGCTTCTGCACTTCTTAGCGAAAATATAAATTCGATAGTCTTACGGTGTATATAGATATGTAGTATATAGATATATAGTAAAAATATAGAGATAAAATAATACGTCAATATATGGTAAAAATATGTAAAAATTGCAGTAGTAATAAAAATTCAAAAATAAATAACGTTATATTAACCTTTGTAAATAAGTAGTTAGAATAATAATTTAAATGTATTATGCATATATCGTATATTTGTTATATATATCGTATATTTATTTTGATAGGTATATTTACGATAGCAAATATTAAAATCATAAAAATTGCAAAAATGTACTAAAAATCAGTAGTCAAATAATAAATGAATGAAAGTCAGCAAGGATACAGTATACGTTGATGAATATGTAAAAATCATATAAAATTGTATCATTGCGTCCTATAATAACTAATATCAGGGTTAAAAAAAAATTCCTTATAATACCAATAAGGTAATTAAAAATAGAATAGTTAAATAAAAATAGGTAAAACTTAAAAGGTTATGTGCATGTTAAATTACAATTACGCTAATATTACTTTATACTTTATATTATATGAATCAGGACTAATATCATAAAATACTTAATTATTATACGAATCAGGAAATACCATAAAAATAAATAATATTAGACTTACTACTTTTACACGTCTTTGTTCGTATCACAAGTCCTCGCTGCACGTTCCATAGCATTGTCCATTTTCCATTGTCCCACGATGTTCCATCTCCATACTATTCCCTTTTCAGCTCCGCGTCGGCCTGATGTCTCCATCCATTTTACATATACCACACTGTTGTCTAAGGTGGTCTAGGTGCCTGAACATTGACGTGTTTCTTCATACCTGTCCTGTTCACCAGTCCTGAGTTCTTCCCTGGTTCTGGATCGCCATATGACAGCCCTGGGCACTAAGGCTATCTTCTCCCGGTGAGGGTGGTTATCCCTTATCCGAGGGGTGGAATAATTGATACGCTTACTTATTGAGTTGGTTTATTTACACTCGCATTAGTATAAGCTGGTAGCACCTCACCCAAAGAACATCTCGTGTAGAAAGAGACACTATCTTTAATGTGGAAATATTACGTCTGATCACCAAAACAGAATGACGAATGTCTCATATAATAATAAAGAATTCCCTTGTTATAGTTTAACTGTTTATATTTAGAAATGCCTATTCAGCATCGACCATGAAAAGTGTTTATAATTGACTCTGCAATTATTAGTGAATCGTGATCTTGGCTAACAATATTTATATAATCGAATGAAGGTTGTAATGTTGTTTTGATGACATAAATAACTGAAAGTAATTATCGTAGATAATTACAGGGTGTTTTTAAGATATATCTACTGAGTACAGATGAATTCTGTATTCTGTTCATGTTATAGAGGTAGCACCTTTTATCGGAACGACCACATCAAGCGTCATAGACGGGAGATGGTTCTTGATAACTGGTCCTCATAAGACAACTAACTCTCACTTATGGCTCCACGTGCCACACCCCGGGCAACTTCATTGGTCTGCAGGCTAAACTAAGTGAGGGTAGCCAGATATGGCGATAATTTCACCGAGTGATTGCCGGTATAAGCAATCTCCCACTTACCGACCAACGGCTTCGGGCGGATGAGTTAGTAAGTGGTAGGGCACTCTTTTGTCCTGGGGTTGAGAAATCGGCCTCGAAGGCGGATGAACAAAAAAAAAAAAAAAAAAAAAAAAAAAAAAAACGGTCAACGGCATAAGGATGTAGAAGGCAAGGGGAAACCACTACATTAAAGATCATATACGGATATCCCTAGTACAATTGTCATGGCTGTACAAAAAAGTAACTCTGTTACTGATCATGGATATCGGAGACCAAGATCCGGCAGGGGAGGCAAATCACAGATAGACCACAGGGCCTCTCAGGTCGATATCAAACGAAATCCCTGTGAAATACCCATCAGTAACACATCGTCCAAAAAGAAGACTAAAATCGACAAAAAGTGCATGAAGGTAGGCACGTGGAATGTTAAGTCAATATACCAAGCAGGTTAAGTCCATAATGTCATTCAGGAAATGGAAAGACTTAACATAAAAATATTAGGATTAAGTGAGACCAGATGGCCCAATTCAGGTGACATATTAGTAGGCCAAACAAAGATATACTACTCTGGTAATGACAATGACCCAAATCACTGGAACGGGGTAGCGATATTAGTTGATAAATCCACCCAGAAATTTGTAACTGGCTTCTTACCCATCTCGGATAGAGTTATGATGGTAACACTCAAAACAGCCCAGTCTAGAGTCAATATAATTCAAGTATATGCTCCCACAGCAGATAAATCGGATGAAGAGCTCGAACAGTTTTATAACGAATTACAACAAGCTTTAGAAGTAACCAAGTCTAGAGACGTTACAATAGTAATGGGAGATCTAAATGCAAAAATCGGTAGAGGAAGTCAAGGTGATTTTATTGGAAACTTTGGACTGGGCACTCGTAACGAGAGAGGAGAAAGATTGGCTCAATTCTGCCAAGAGACCGATTTTATTGTCACGAATACTTATTATGATCTGCCGACCAGGAGACTCTATACATGGAAATCACCAGCAGACAACCAACATAACGTCATCAGAAACCAAATTGACTACCTTCTCATCTGCAAACGATACCGAAATTCCATAAAATCAGTAAAATCATACCCTGGAGCTGATGTGAGATCAGATCACAACCCAGTTGTAGGAAGGTTTAGAATTAATCTAAAGAAGCCTGTGGTTAAAACTAAAGTAGAGACGATACAAGTATCTCGTTTGAGAGATCCATCAACAAAAGAGCAAGTCACACTAAAAATTAAAGAAGAGCTCACCAAAATAGAAATTATTCCTACTGAAGATGCGAACAGGAAATGGCACATGTTAAAAGATGCTCTTATCCGCACATGTGAGACAACACTTACACCTAAACTAATTAAGAATAAAAATGAATGGATGACCGAGGAGATTCTAGATCTCATGGAAGCAAGGCGATCTTATAAAACCAAAGACAAAAACATGTATAATATTATACACACAGAAATAAGGAGAAAGATCAGAGAGGCAAAGGAAAGATGGTATAGTGACAGATGCGCAGAGATTGAACAGTTGGTAGAGAAACATGATAACTTAAACCTTCATAAGAAAATTAGTGAAATAACAGGCACTAATATTAAGAAAAAATCAAACATACTGCTGGATAAAAACGGAAAAATAATTATAGACGTCGGTGAAAGGCTTAAAAGATGGCAGGAATATATTCAAGAGCTATTTAAAGACGAACGGACTGAAATAGTACTAGAGCAGGAAAAGTTCGACAACGGCCCAGACATAACAGAAGATGAGGTACTAGAGGCGATAAAGCGAACAAAGAACAACAAGGCAACAGGTCCTGACCAAATACCTGTAGACATAATACGGTTAATAGAGGACCAGCAAATTGGAATATTGGTCGACTTATTTAATACAATATACAGTACAGGAATCATTCCCAGAGATTGGCTGCTGTCAACGTTCATAACACTGCCAAAAAAACCAAATGCAAAAGAATGCCAAGACCACCGGATAATAAGTTTAATGAGTCATACACTCAAAATATTTTTAAAAATTATACACCGGAGAATACATAACAAACTTGAGCAGGACATAAGCGACACGCAATTTGGATTTAGAAATGCAATGGGAACTAGGGAAGCCCTGTTCGCTGTAAATGTACTTGTGCAAAGGTGCATGGATGTTAATCAGCCAGTATATATGTGTTTCTTGGATTACAACAAAGCCTTCGATAAGGTCAGACATAACCGCCTTATCGAATTACTTGAAAAGAAAAACTTAGATATGAGGGACATCAGGATCATTAGTGCTATCTATTATAATCAGATCGCTGTGGTAAAAGAGAACAACGCCTTTTCAAATGAAATACGTATTGAGAGGGGCGTCAGACAGGGCTGTGTCCTGTCTCCTACTTTGTTCAATTTGTATTCAGAGGAAATAATCCAGGAAGCACTAGAAGACATAACCACGGGAATAAAAGTAAATGGTCGACCAATCAATAATATACGGTTTGCCGACGACACTATTTTATTAGCCGAATGTCTTGAGGATTTACAACAAATGGTTGACAGAGTGGTAGAAGTCAGCCAAGAAAACGGACTGTCCCTAAACACAAAAAAGACACAATTTATGGTAATCACAAAAGTTCAACAGCGCCAAGAAAGCATAACAATACATGGAGAACAAATTAAAAAGGTTGAAAAATATAAATATTTGGGTACAATAATTAATGAAACTAATGAGTACACGGAAGAGATTAAAGCAAGAATAGGACAGGCAAGAAATGCTTTCAACAAACTAAAAAAAGTACTCTGTAGCAGGGACATTACAATTTCTTTAAAGATAAGACTTCTGAGATGCTACGTGTTCTCCGTATTATTCTATGGGTTGGAGGCTTGGACATTAAAGAAGGATGTTTCGGACAGATTAGAAGCCTTCGAGTTATGGGCCTACAGAAGAATATTAAGAATAAGTTGGGTGGATAGAGTCACGAATATCGAGGTGTTGAGAAGAATGGGAAAAGATAAAGAGGTTTTAAATACAATTAAAGTCAGAAAACTGCAATATCTGGGACATGTTATGAGGGGCGAGCGTTATAACTTGTTACAATTGATAATGCAAGGAAGAATACAGGGTAGAAGGAGTCGCGGAAGAAGACGTATCTCCTGGTTAAACAATTTGAGAGCTTGGTTTAATTGCACTTCTGCTGATCTCTTTAGAGCAGCGGTATCGAAAGTGCGAATTGCCGTGATGGTTGCCAACCTTCTTAGAGGAGATGGCACATGAAGAAGAAGATACCAGAGTTAATTTTACTTTTATCAGCCAAAAGATAAATAACCTAATACTGGGTGTCCCTGAAATCTTGAAGATCATTAGGTAGATCCACATTTTAGAGGCCTCCAATTTATTTACGGTTGATGTTTTAAGGGTTCATGTTTTAACTTTATAGAGGAAAGTCGATCAGATGTAGCATGTTGGTAAAAGTAGTTGAGTTTCGAGTTTTATGCGAGTTTTATGCGAGAAAAACATAAGATTCCTTTAGGCTTTTAGAAAGATTTTCTGGCCTGTTCTACCCTTGAAATTAACTATAGATCAGGATTTGGACTGTTGCGGATGTAACATCACAGGTACTTAGACTTGTTGACCTGTTCTATAATGTGCCCCTCTATTGTGAAAAGATGAGGTATATTTTAATTTTTCTGGGTTGGCATTAATTGGATTCCTTTAAGTTTATTTTCATACTGAACTATATTTCATACCGAGTTTATTCTGTCGATTAGTCCTTGTAGACCAAAGCCGATGTTGATGTTTACGCCATTCACCTTGACCCAATTCTTGGAATCCTCCAATGCCAATTTAAATAAAAACTCGGAATATAGATAAACAGTAGGAGTCAAAAACACTATTTATGTCTGACTAGAGTATCTAACACTGTCTATCTCCCCTTCTAATTACTATTACCGCTGATGTGGAACCTTCGAACTTAGTTCTTGCGTTTTGATTCAATTACAAGCTTTTCAGCAACCCAACGTCCTTCCCATCTAAACCATCTTCTTACAAAAACCTTCTAATAATCTTCAGCCCTATTCTGTCACTTTTAACAATTCGAATAGAAATTACCAAGTCGAATCGTAATTACCTGAAATCGGAATGTTTGATATCTATCGCGTCATTTTCGTGTTTGGATTGGCATTCTGTAACTCACATCGAAATCAAGGTAAATCGAAAACGGCAATTTCTATTTCACCTGGTCAGGAGAGGGTGGCAACCCCGCATTGTCAAGCGAAATTAGTGTTCTGGGGCCTAGTGCGGCCGATTTGTGAAACAATTGCACATTTAATGATACAAGCATATAATTTGGACCACATATACTACACATATAAAGGTTCAAATTAAGATATAAGGCCATCTCAGATTTTGCCTTTTACAAAAATGGCGGGCATTCAAAATGGCCCCTATACATATGTGTTTAATAGTACCATAACTTTTTAACGAAAAGTCCGATTTCAACCAAATTTGGTATATAGGTTCTCTTTTTGATTTAAAAGATGGATATGGTGAAACAAAAGAATCAGTTTACCAGAAGTTGTGTTTTTACTGGTTGTTTATGTAAAAATATGTTTTTTTTTCAATTTTTCCCACTGTATATATTAATTTTTCAAAATGGTAATATCGCAATTGAAAAGAGCGTAAAAATATTTTGTAAAAAATATTTTGAACTTTTTGTTATGTTAATTACCATTTAATAAATGCATAACGTATCTTCACATGTACCTGTGTGTGGCAGATTCGTGCAAATATTATAAGAATTATTGTGCATTTTGTAACGAGTTTGCGATGTACTACCCCAGCTAATTGAAACAATATTCGAAAATATTACCTCAACTAACCAAGATAGCCATCGTTACACCCTTAGCTTAGCTCAGTCACTCAGGTGTGTGTTCGTCTTGTCCTAACCTTAGATATGAACTATGAAAATTGGAATGGAAGCAAACAAAAGAATATTTTTAACTAATCATGTTTATTGTTCATAAAGATATAATAAATAAAATGACTTAGTAAATTGGATTAACAAATATATTCAAATTCTTGCCAAAAACTAACAATTCTGAATTATACTTATGGCTTTTGGTAGCTGATGGTATCTTCTTGATGTTGAATGGTACTGCTGCTGGTTCTGCAACTGGCTCTGGAGACGTGGATGTTCTAGGCCACCAGGCCTACAGGTGTTGGTTGCTTGCAATCAAGATGGAATGTGGTTGCAGTCTAGATGACATGTCCCTCGTTGTTATATCGCCGGCGATTGAGGATTCCTGAAGCTCCCGGAGGGAGGACGTTGATTTTTTATCCCAAAAACTAGAAGAGTAAAACACATATCAACGATCAATAAGTTAATAACCAAAGTGTGTCAGTCTACCATTCTTCAAGATATAATCAAAAAGAGTAGCAGATGACAGTAACAAATTACTTAAATGAAATTAAGATGAGGAGAATAGTTAAAATTTGATTCGCACGTGCATATTAATAGATGAAAAAAATATAAAAACCAAACACATGATAGAACATTTGAAGGTTAGATATAAAAAATATTATAAGAAGGAATGGAATGGATGGAATATAATGACTGTAAGAAATTATTTAAAAAAACTATATGTAACTCACCCCAAGAGGAAGATTTGTTGAAATAGAAATGATTTATTTTTGAAGCTGCTCTGCCTTTTAAAACATTACCCCTCCATTTTGAGAATGAGATATGGGGGTTGTCACTGTCATTAAAATGACATGACAAGGAACCTTGGACCGAAATTTGAAATAACGAACATGGAACACAAGAGATGATACAATGTAAATAGGGTTGCCTATTATAGAACGGACGCCAACCAATTTTTAAAGGGGAAATGGGTAAACCAAATAGAAGAAGATAATTATTAATGAAATATTAAAGGAAATAAGGTAAAATAATTATTTAAAAATAAAATATCAAAGATGTGACGTTTGTAACGTTACAATTTAATGGTAGAAGCACATAATTTGGACCACGTATACTACACCCATCAAGGTTCAAATTTAGATATAATTCCATCTCAAATTTTACCTTTTACAAAAATGGCGGGCATTCAAAATGGCGACTGTACATATGTGACTAACAGCACGATAACTCTTGAACGAAAAGTCCGACGTCAACCAAATTTGGTATGTTGGTTCTTTTTTGATGTGTAAGACCAAGGTCCTGAACCAGAAGAATAGATTTACAAGAAATTGTGTTTTTCCTGATTTTTATGTAAAAACATGTTGTTTTTTTACTAATTCTTTCACCCTGTATGTATTAATTTTTCAAAAAGTTAATATCGGCATTGAAAAGAGTATAAAAGTATTTTTTAGGAAATATTTTGAACTTTGTAGTTATGTTAATTAAAATTACCATTTAATAAATGCATAACGTATCTTCACATGTACCTATATGTGGCAGATTCGTGCAAATAATATAAGAATTATTGTACATTTAATGGTAAAAGCATATAATATGGCCCACACACACTACACATACAAAGATTCAAATTTAGATATAAGGCCATCTCAGGTTTTGTCTTTTACAAAAATGGCGGGCTTTCAAAATGAATTTGCGCACATAGGTACATGTGAAGATATGATATGCATTTATTAAATGGTAACTAACATAACTAAAAATTTCAGAACCTTTCCTAAAAAATATTTTTACACCCTCTTCAATGGCGGTATTACCTTTTTGAAAACTTAATATATACAGGGTGAAAAAATTGAAAAATTAACAACATATTTTTACATAAAAAACAGTAAAAACACAGCTTCTGGTAAACCGATTCTTCCGGTTCAAGACCTCGATCTTATTCATCAAAAAAAAAACCTTGATGCCAATTTTGGCTGAAATCGGACTTTTCGTTCAAAAGTTATCGTGCTATTATTCACATATGTGTAGGCGCCATTTTGAATGCTCGCCATTTTTGTAAAAGGCAAAATCTGAGATGGCCTCATATCTTAATTTAAATTTTTGTATGTGTAGTATATGTGGTCCAAATTATATGCTTCTACCATTAAATGCACAATAATTCTTATAATATTTGCACGAATCTGCCACAAATAGGTACATGTGAAGATACGTTATGCATTTATTAAATGGTAATTATAATATCTAAAAAGTTCAAAATATTTCCTAAAACATATTCTTACGCTCTTTTCAATGGTGGTATTACCATTTTGAAAAATTAATATATACAGGGTGGAAAAATTGAAAATATATTATTTACATAATATAAAATACTTTTACATAAAAAACAGAAAAAATACAACTTCTGGTAAACCGATTATTCCAGTTTACGACATCTATCTTGTAAATCACAAAAAGAACCTATGTACCAAATTTTGTTCAAATCGGACTTTTCATTCAAAAGATATTGTGCTATTAGTCACATATGTATAGTCGCCCATTTTGAATGCCCGCCATTTTTGTAAAAGGCAAAATCTGAGATAGCCTCATATCTAAATTGGAACCTTTATATCTGCAGTATATGTGGACCAAATTATATGCTTGTATCATTAAATGTGCAATTCTTATCAATATATGCACGAATCTGCCGCACTAGCTTGCTTGTTACTGGTTCTAAATTTGAATTACGACACCGTTGTCATATCTTCAATTTTTCATACTATCACATTACATACAGTTGGATTTAAAAAATAGTTTTCAAATAAAAAAAACCAAAGTTTTGAAAAGTAAACAAAAAAATATTAGTGTAAATATTCTACAAAAAAGCTCAAAAGATGATAAACGGTTTTAAATCAACGTTAATTAAAATCGTTTTAAAAAAGTAGATCAACTGATAAATAAAACAAAGATAAATGATGATAAGATGTACATATGATGTAAAATATTACTAATAATAACATACAATCTTAAGATTTGATTCCAGCTAAAATAACTGATAAACTACTTTTCCCCAAAAAGGCGTCTTTTCTATAATTATTTTCTTTTCTATAAGCGTTGATTGATAAAATACATGTAAACTGGTATAATATATTTATCAATCAACGCTATACATCCTCTTCTTCTTCAAATGCAAATCCACTAATGGATGTTGGCGATCACCCTTTCCATTAACTCTCTGTTTCTTGCAATGTGTATCAGAGATTGTATGTCGGTAATCCCTGTCCATTGCCTTATGTTTCGGAGCCAGGACATTTTCTTGCGTCCTATTCCTCTCTTGCCTTCAATTTTACCCTGGATTATAAGTTGAAGGAACTGGTATTTTTCGTTTCGCATGATGTGACCCAAATACGCCGTTTTTCTTTTCTTGATGTTTTCGAAAAGCTGACGTTCTTGGTTGATTCTTTTAAGGACATCCACATTTGTGACTTACGCCGTCGATTGTATCTTTAGGATACGGCGATAAAGCCACATTTCGAAGGCTTCTAATCTATTTATATCCCTCGTTTTGAGTGTCCAGCCCTCTATGCCATATAGCAGCACCGACCACACGTAGCATTTAGTAAACCTTAGCCTCAGTGTAAGGTTGAACTCTGAGCAGGTCAGTACCTTTTTGAATTTTACGAAAGCTTGTCGAGCTTGCTCAATGCGACATTTTACTTCCCTGTCCGATGCCCAGTCTTCAAAAAGCCACGTTCCTAGGTATTTGAATTTGCTCACTCTTTCAATGGACTTAGTATTCAGTGTTATGGTGGAGTTTTCAAATGCATCCAAGTTTCTGGAGATGATCATGAATTTGGTCTTTGTGGTATTAATCTCTAATCCCATTCGCTTACTGTATTCTCCGATTATAGTGACAAGTTGTTGAAGATCTGGCAAATTAAGACAGCATCATCAGCATATCGTACGTTGTTGATCAATAATCCATTCACTTTGATTCCCATCTCTGCATCTTCCAAAGACTCTTGAAATCTGGCTTCCGAATAAATGTTAAATAAAAGAGGGGAAAGCACACATCCCTGCCGAACACCCCTTCTTATATGTATGGATTTGGATATAGAATTGTCTATTTTTAATTGTGCTGCCTAATACCAGTACAAGTTTTCAATGCATTTTATGTCTTTTTGGTCTATATCGAGCTTCTTGAGGATCTGCATTAACTTGTAATGTTGGACACGATAAAACGCTTTCTCGTAGTCTAAAAAGCACAGGAATACGTCCTTCCTCTGATCGTAACAATTTTGGACCAACACCTGTGTTGCTACTATTGCTTCTCTTGTTCCCAAACCTTGCCTAAACCCAAACTGAGAATCACTGATGTCCCATTCACATTTTTTGTATAATCTTTGATGTAGTATTTTTAAGAATATTTTTAAAGTGTGACTCATCAGGCTAATGAGTCTGTGATCCTCACATCTTTTTGCATTGACTTTTTTTGGTAGGGGAATAAATGTAGAGAGCAACCACTGCTGAGGATAGCAACCAGTTTCATAAATAAAATTAAATATTTTATGTAGTGCTGAAATTCCCCTTTCATCTAGTAGTTTGAGTATTTCTGAAGGGATTTCATCAGGTCCAGGTGCCTTATTGTTTTTTGAATATAATATTGCCTTTTCTATTTCCTCTTTAGTGATTGAAGGGCCAGTCAGCTGGTCGTCTGTATATAAACCTGCTATAAATCTATCTTTATATTTTAAAAGGTCTTGTACAATCTATTCTTGTACATTATGCCACTGATTGAAATTGTGCAAGAAATAAACCAAAAAAGTATGGCAACACTGTAAGACTGGCAAACATTCAGCATTCAGATTCAGATGCCAGAGAAAATGGGTTAGGTTCAATGCATAGATACTCGTACAACATGACTAAATTAAATATACAATTTCCTAAGTAAATAACACCACAGGCTAAAAAATTAAGCAGATGCAAAAGGTAAGAATACTGTAAATAATTGTAAATAAGTAGTAATAAACTATGTTTATTAGATATAAAATATAAACGTCAAAATAAAATACAATGCGCTTGCGTCAAGCACAATTCCGATTATCGAAATCTAATTTCGATAGGGTAAATGTTGTCGAAGTCATTTCTAGTCACTATTCCGATTGTAGAGATTCCCAGGGAGTTGGGTGTTATGGAATACCGATTTTGCCTATTTCTATTCGACTTGGCCACTTCTATTCGATTTTCCTTACTTCTATCATCGAAATGAGTTACAGAATAGGCATGATTAGGTCCTGTTCAACCCATTCGATGCTGATCGAATAGGATGGAACTTGGCGAGGAGCCAGTTTGTTAAAAGGCACCTAACTGAAGTAACCGTATCACGCGCTGGCGCGTGATCGGCAGCAAATGGGTTAACTCTATCAAATGCTTTTTCTAGTTTATGAAGCATATACATACAGTTAACTGAATAGGATTTCCCTCGTTCCCATGCTGGTTCTGAATTGAAACTCATTGTCTCCGATTATTAATTTACATTTTTATAAATTCAGCTACAATTTTTAATATAACTTTTACTGCAAGACCCATAAGACTTATCAAACGGAAATCAATGCAGTGTTGGGAATATTATTTGTAATGTACGGAATATGCAAATTTTGTTCTTTCATTATTCTTCCAAAAAAATGTTCTTCCATTTTATATATTTTGCATAATTTCCCGATATCTGCATATTTCTTATTACTCTGGGCTAATTAGCAAAATACAAGGAAAATTTATTTGCCAGCAATTTTATTGCTGGAATCAAATCTTATGGTTGTATATATTAATAATATGGGTATGCAAAGTCCGCAGATAGTGTGCTACTTTTTTATAAATAAAATGGCGCCCGAAAACCGTGTTTTTTCAATTTCTGCTCTATAACTCCAAAAATTTTAACTGTACACAAAAAACACCCAAATAAAAATTCACCGTAATTAAATTCTGCATAGAAACGTGCTTTTCGCGATTTACTTCGACGAAAATTTTTTCCCGAAAAATGCGGTTTTTCCAACAAAATCTTTAATTTTCAACTAAAATTTTAGATAAGTAATTGTTTATTAATAATTAAATAACTTAGTAATATAAAAGCTCTTTTCGTATAAATTATAATTCTAGAAACCGATGGAAATTAAATAAACTATTTAGCAATAATTGAATAGTTAATTAAAAATTTATGGTCGCTATAATAACCACAATAATTATGATACATAAGAATAACTATTATTTTTGTATAAAAAGACACTGTGTCTATCTAATATAATTTACAGAATTCAAATTGGGCTATTCAAGCGGCCTCAGGAATATTTTAAAATTATAAACAATTTTTTGGTTTAAAAACAAATTGAAAATATCGAAAAGTATTAAATTAAATTAAATCCTGAAAACGGTATTAGAAAAAAACTGACAGGACGCTTCTATTAAAAGAAAAAAGTTTAATTGTAATGAGTAGTTTCTGAGGTACAACCGGTCAAAGTTGACCGGCATTTACGACAAAGATGTAAACAATAGGACCGTAATTTTTGAACCATCACCTTTTTGTTTTTGTCCTTTTTCTCTGTATTAATTTTCATGTCTTTAAAATACGCATAACATATATTATTATAATAAAAACTATCGACATTACGAGTGAAAATTGCCAAAAATATCAAAATTCCAATCAAACATTAGATTGCAGAAAATGTAATCTCAAAGTTCAAAATCGGTAGACGTAAAAAAATGCATTTTCTCGGCTTCCCATGGAGCAATTTTCTTCATTCTTTTTTTGTTCCAAGTATCTCGAGTAGAACCATCTAACTACCGCATTATTAAATGTCAAACTTGCTTTTGTTGTGTTATGATATATTAATTTATGTATAAGAAAAGAAAACTACATATTTCTCCAGTTGTAGACTTTTTTAAGATAAACTTACTACAAGTGTACCTTTTAACGTTAAAAACACAAATATTCCCATTTTAAAGCTGTATAATTATTTAAACAATCTTTATTTAAATAAATTAGCAATTTTTGTTTTAATAAATAAATTAATTTATAATAACAGAACAAAAGCCACTTTGACATTTAATAATGCGTTAGTTAGATGGCTCTACTCGAGTTACTTGGGAACACATTTCATTTTCATTACACAGATTACATTTTCTCCAACCTAATTTTTGATTGGAATTTTGCTATTTTTGGCAATTTTCACTCGTAATATCGATAGTTTTTTTATAATAATATATGTTATGAATATTTTAAAGTTATAAAAATTAGTGTGGAGAAAGAGGACAAAAATCAAAAGGTGATGGTTTGAAAATTATGACCCTATTGTTTATATCTTTGCCGTAAATGCCAGTCAATTTTGATCGGTTGCATCTCAGGAACCACTCATTACAATTAAACGTTTTTTCTTTTAGAAGAAGCGCCCTGTCGCTTTTTTTCCAATACCGTTTTCATCATTTAATTTAATTTAATATTTCCCGAGATATTCTATTTGTTTATAAGCCAAAAAATTGTTTATAATTTTAAATATTCCTGAATCCGCTTAAATAGTCCAATTTCAATTCTTTAAAATACATTAGATAGGTACAATATTTTTTTATACAAACATAATAGCTATACTTATGTATCATAATTATTGTGGTTATTATAGCGACCGTATATTTATAATTAACAATTCAATTGTTGCTTCTGGCTTCTGGAATTAAAATCTATACAAAAAGAGCTTTTATATTACCAAGCTATTTAATTATTGATAAACAATTACTTATTTAAAATTGTAGTTGAAAATTAAAGATTTTGTTCGAAAAACCCGCATTTTCCGGGGAAAATTTTCGTCGAAGTAAATCGTGAAAAACACGTCTCTATGTAGAATTTAATTACGGTGAATTTTTATTCGGGTGTTTTTGGTGTAAAGTTAAAATCTTTGGAGTTATACAGCAAAAATTGAAAAAAGCACGATTTTCGGGCGCCATTAAATTTATAAAAAAAGTAGCACACTATCTGCGGACTTTGCGTAAGTACCTATATTATTAATATACATATAAAATCATAAGATTCGATTCCAGCAATAAAATGGCTGGTAAATAACTTTTCCCAAAAATTGCCTATTCTCCGATAATCTGCCCAGACTATATAAATAGTATAGTTTATACTTAGTATTTCATCGGAAATTTGAAATATTTTTTGAATTGTCAATCTTAAGGACCCTTCAGAACTACTTACAATAATAAGGCATAACTTTAATAATGCTAATGCATAGCCATTACATTCTGGATTATGGTTTTTTTTTACATAAATAGTAAAGCTTTGTAACAGGTCCCATGAGGTTTTTACCTAGTTTCAAGTATCAATATATATGTTACAGTTCAAGTTGATTCTCAGTTAGAGTTGACTCCAACTAGTTGGAGTCAACTCCAACTGAAACGAGCAGTAAAAGTTGATTTTAAAAATTTAAATCAACTTTTACTAGTTGGAGTTGACTCTTCCTGGATCGATTCAGTAAATGTTGATTATACGAGAATCTCAAGTGCATTTTTGATGAGTGTGCGTTTCTTTATTTTGACCGTTTCAACTGCTTATTAGTATAGCCTTTAACGTCGCCCCCGTTAGGTAAATTATTCTGATTCGATATTTTGCACAAACTTACTCAAAGAAATACATCCGTAGATCCGTATACCAATCCTTATAACAAATACACAGGGTGTCACGCGGTACCGCGGTCGAAAAATTGTTTAACCAATTTTTGTTAACCAAATTCACAAAAATAATTTTTATTTACTCTATCTCATATTATGTAAAGCAGCGGTTCTCAATCTGTGGTACATGTACCTCTGGTGGTACATATCATTATTTGCGGTCCTGCCAAATACAAACCATTTTCATTTCCAATAATGACACGAGCCGTCTCACCGTGCCTCGGAGAGCACGTTAAGCCGTCGGTCCCCCTAATCGACAGTGTACATCGACACTATTTACTTGAAACAAGGTTAAAGATGTAATTGGCGCCGGAACTGTCCGAAAGGCAAAAATGCCATACGATATTATATATTATGAAAGTCAGAAACTAAAAAAAATCAAAAATTAAAGCTACCTCTATAAAATACTGAAGAAATTTTTGTCATTATTTCATTAATAAGATATTATTTTTAATTATCAACAATGAGCGCTAAGCGTGTATTGAGGCGGCCGTCAATGTGAGTGCGAGTGAGATTCACCATTGGACGGCCGGAATGGTGCATCTCTTTAGCACTCACCATTGACGGCCGCCTAATACGCACTTAGCGCTCATTGTTAATAATTAAAGATAAAGCTTAGTAATAAAATATGTAGTGACAAAAATTCCTCCTGGAATCCTGGATCTTGTAGAGGGGGCTATAAACTTTGATTTGGTCACTTTCTGACTTTCATAATAATGGATTTTAACCGAGTTATTAAGCCTTGAAAATGGCTATTTTCGCATTTTTCAAATTTTAAATCGCTTATAACTCGACAACAATCAATTTTAGAGAAAAATCACAAAATACCTTTTTTTGCTCAGACTAACCCAATGATCTAAAAAAAAATTGTTCGAAGTGAAAAAATTATTTTTGTGAATTTGTCTAAAAAAATTGTTTAAACAATTTATCGATCAAGGTACTGCCTGGCACCTAGTAGATTTTTTATAAGGACCTCTTTGAGTAAGTTTGTGCAAAAAATTCGAATCGGAGTAATTTACCTAACGGGGGCGACGATACAGCCTAGACTAATTTGAACATATTCAGTAACATTTAATTTCTAGAATCGGCTGTTTGTGTGAATCAGAATCAACTTTTACTTAATGGCATTGGGAAGAGTATACTTTTCCTAGTTGGAGTCTACTTTTACTAGTAAATGTTGAATATAAGTCTTCATTTTATATTTATAATCAACTTTTACTGAAGCCAGCCGTTAGATGTCATCATCTTATTAGATGATTACATCTTACTCCAACTAGTTGGAGTCAACTCCAACTGGATAATCAACTTGAACTGTAACATATACAATAATTTCCATAGTCTATATAAATTGTAGTTTATGGATAGACACTAGAAAATCAATATACCAGTAATTACCTAATATTCTTTTCTGTTCGTTGTATTATTGACTTTATATTTTTATTGTGTATGCTTTTTGTGTGAAAAATCTTTCGTATATTATGCCGCACAATTACATACATTTTGTTAGCTGCCTGAAGTGGACGGATGTCAAAAACTGATCGGGTTAGATAGTACGATGGTCCAGGATTACTAGGGCTATCTTCTCCCGGTAAGGGTGGTTAACCCTTATCCGAGGGGTGGAATGATTACTAGTCGTTTCACTGTTGAAGTTGTTTTATTATACTCACATGAGTACAAGCTGGTAACAACCTACGTAACGTCGTCCCCGCGGAGTGTAGATGACACTCTCTTTTAATGTGAATAATCTTACATCTAATAATAGAATGACGAATGTGGAATGTGTAATGAGGAATCCCTTATATGTTTTGGTTGTATAAATATTGAAAAGTGCAAAGTCAGCGTCGACCCTGAAAAGTGTTTATAGTGGCTGTATGTATACTTACACCTCACGATCTAGGTCAATAATGTTTATGTAACGAAAGAAGGTTGGAATTGTTTATGATGACATTTAAATAACCGAAAGAAATTAGCGTAGATAATTAAAGGGTGTTTTTTAAAAGATATCTAATGAGTACAGATGAATTCTTGTACACCTTTCCCTCCTAAGAATTTTCTGACTACGGGCAGAAAATTTTGCAAGTGGTGCTACCAGCCCATACTGTGTTGTAATCAATACAAAAATTTTTATTTTATATACAAGCTTCCTAAAACTACGTAAATACATAAATAAAAATAAAAATGTTCGTTTAACAACATTGTTTCATCACACTTGTCACTCACTGTGTTTTCGGATTGTAAGCATATAATCTATTCTTATGTATTTCCTTGATTTTATTGTTTTCTATTCTGATTTTACAATTAACGTTATTTACTTCTGTTATTGTGAAAGGACCTACATAAAGACTATCAAACTTACCATTCTCTTCCCTTTTTACCAGGACTAGGTCTCCTATTTTGAAGTGTTGAGGCGTTGCTTTGAGCTTATTCTTTTTTTGTCGCTCTCTTTTGTGTTTTAATAAGAAGGTTCTGGCTCTCTCGTGTGCGCTTTGTAGTTTGTATCGTAACTCATTGTAGTAGGCATCTATATTGTAACATGGTTGAATCTCCTGTGTAAGGTCTTCCGGTAGGTTAACCTTCCTGCCATATAGCAGTTCGAACGGTGTGTATCCATGATACGCGTTAGGGGTTGTATTGTAGCAGTATGTGAACATTCTGCAACACACATCCCAATTTTCTCTGTCTTCGTCTATGAATGCTCTTACGTACTCGTTCAACGTTCTGTGTAGTTTTTCGCAACTTCCAATGGACTGTGGGTGGTATGCCGTTGAAAAGTTGTGCTCTATTTTTAATAGCTTTGTTAATTCCTGCATTACTTCGTTCTTATACTCTGTGCCTTGGTCTGTTCTTATTTGCTTCATGAGTCCGTATGTTGGTATGAAATGATCAAAGATTCCTCTTGCTATTGTCTCTGCTTCTTTATTGCACACTGGTATGCTGACCGCGTATTTTGTCAGTTCACACAACATTGTGATACAGTATCTATTACCTTCATTACTTCTGGTGAATGGACCTATTGTATCTATGTATACTATGTCCCATGGTTTGGAAGATGTGTCCGATATCACGAACTCTTCGACATGTGTTCTTTTCGGTTTGTTAATTTGACATTTGTGGCATTGTTTAACGTATTTTCTTACGTCTTTTTCCAAATTTTTCCATCGGAATCTTGCCTGTAGCTTCTTTATTAGTCTATTATTCCCTACGTGTCCTCCGAACATCGGGTGATTATGGTATTCTTCTATTAATCTGTGTTTTTCTTTGTCATCTTTTATTGTTTCTGGTACTTCACATATGTATATTTCTATATTCTTCAATTTTTTATTTCCTTCTTTAATAAATTCATCAATTGTGCACAATTTAAAAATAATATCATTTACGTATATCTTTACTTTACGTACTGCATTCTCTACCGCCAGCTTATCAAGCTGTGCCAACGCTTGGTTTAAGTCGAAACGATCAAATCCTGTGGCTATGCTTTTGCTGCATTTTATTTTGTTTTTGGCCCTAATGCTCAGTCTTGGTGAGATTAGTTCTGCTCCAAAGGACAAAATTGGTAGTCTATGCGCCTCTAAATTATTTAGTACCTTCCTTACTGTCTGTTTGGTGGCTTCTGGCTGTAGTGCGAGTTCACTTTCAGCCGTTGTTTGTCTTGCTTCCTTCTCCTTTTCTCTTGCTTGAGCTCTTGTTATAGCTAGTATATGGGTGTTGTCTATGTATAGGTTCTTTAGTTGATGCAATGTTATTCTTGAAAGGCTGTCTGCGTAGTTATTTTTCCCTGTTATATACTCTATTTCGAAGTCATATTCTTCTAGGTCTAATCTGATCCTCGTGAGTTTTGAGGTTGGTTCTTTCATTGCAAATAGGTGTGTCAAAGGTTTATGGTCTGTTTTTACTTTGAATGTTGGTGCTCCATATAGATAACATTTAAAATAATTAATTCCCCAATGAATCGCTAGTAATTCCTTAACGATTATAGGTTTATTACATTCTCCTTTACTAAAACTTCTTGATACATATGCTATAGGTAGATCTATTCCGTTGTAATCTTGACTTAGGATTGCTGAACAACTCTCATTGGATGCGTCTGTTGTTAGGATAAACTGTTTGTTGAAATCAGGATATTTTAAAATTGGTGGTTTCGTCAGAGATGCTTTAAGCTTTTTGAATGCTTTTTCACACTCCTCAGACCAAAAAAATTCTACTCCTTTCCTCGATAATCTGTTGAGTGGTCTGCATATTTCCACAAAATTTTTAATAAAACGTCTATAATAGTTGCAAAATGCTACAAATCTCTTTGTTTCTTCCGCTGTCTTAGGTGTCGGATATTGTTCAATTGCTGCATACTTCGCTTTGTCGGGCGATACTCCCTCTTGAGAAAGATCATGTCCTAAATATGTTACTTCCCTTCTAAAAAATTGACATTTTCCTGGGTTAAGTTTCAAATTGAATTTTCGACATGTCTCAAATGTCTTTTTCAGGTTGTCTAGGTGATGTTTTTCGGATATTCCTATCACTACTATATCGTCCATGTAAAGAAATGCTTTATCTGGTGTTAATCCCGAAAATGCTATTGACATCATTCTTGAAAAGCTATTCGGGCTTACATTTAATCCAAAAGGTAATCTGGTAAATTGAAATGCTCCGTTTTCCGTGCTAAACGATGTGTATTTTCTCGATGACTTTTCTAATGGTATTTGATGAAAACCTGACATTAATTCTATAACTGAAAACCATTTTGCTCTTCCTAGTTGATCTAATATCGAATCTATTCTTGGTAATGGAAATTTGTCTGTGACTATTTTCTTGTTCAGTTGTCTAAAATCTATGCATAATCTCGATGCTTTATTTCCATCCATAGCTTTTTTCGGTACCAGTACAACTGGGCTGTTGTACTCGGATGTAGATGGTTCTATGATTCCTTGGTCCCTTAGTTTTTGTACTTGTCGATTTAATTCCTCTGTTTGCGCATGAGGTGTCCTATAATTCTTGATATATACGGGAGTTTGGTCTTTAACTCTTAGTTTCTGTTCGTAGAAATTGTTACAGGTTAACATATCATGCCTTAGGGCGAATATGTCTGCATATTCTTCGCATAACGATACTAAGTTATCTCGTATATATTCTGGTATGTCTAATTTCAGTGATTCTCGTAATTCTTTTTTCCTATCCTTGCTGTAGTTGACTAGTCTATATATATTGAATAGTTTAATGTCCAACGTCCTGATTGTGCTTGCCTCTACGTTTACTGTTTCGTATGTTGTGTTCAAAATTTTGATGTATGGATTATTACTTGAAATAATTGCTCTTGCTATGAATATTCCTGGTTGTATTTCCTGTTGCTCCACTATCCTGTCGTTCTTTAGCGTTTGAAAAATTTTGACTATTCTGTAAATTTCACATCGGGGTGGTATTATTATGGTGTCATTATCTATATTATCCAGAATTTTCGTACTAATGTAACAATCGTTGTCCTCATTAATGTGCATTTTAAGGTTTGCGTAGTCCAGTATACATTGAAAGATAGAAATAAAGTCCCTCCCAATGATTCCGTCTGTTGGAATTGGAAAGTTAGGTTCTACCAATTGAAAGCTGTGTTCGAATCGAGTTCCTTTTACTTCTAGTGTTGTCTCAACTTCTCCTATTGTTTGCAACTCTCCTTTAGTGACTCCTTTTATTTTCGCCTTTGTGTTTGGTTTCACCCGTTCCTTCATAAAATCTTGTGAACATTTTAGTTTTGAAATATCAGCTCCTGTGTCTATGATAAAGGTGCTTGTGTTTTCAAGGATTCCTGTTTTCATTCGTACAAAGTTCGTTAGATTCAGGTCGAAGTTGTAAATGTTATATTTTATTTCTGCCTGTGTGCTTCCAACTTCTTGTTCATTCAAAACCCCAACTGCTGGTTTTCTTGTTCTTCTTGACTGTCCTCTATCTCTAGTAACCTTACGTTCCTGTTACGTCCTCCTCTCTGGTTTCCTCTGTATGTTTGATTGTTAAATTGTCTGTATCTTCTGTTCGAATAATTTCGTTGATTGTCCGTTGCTTCTCCTTCGTTCCGTTGTCCGAAGTTATTTCTTCTTCCTCTGTCATACTTGTCATGGTATCCTCTTCTGTATTGCTGCTGTCCTCTCCTATTCTCGTAGTTTGTCCTATAATTTAAGACTCTTCCTTGTGCATTTTCTTCAGTCGTATCGATCGATAAAAATTTAGATACTACTTCCTGCGGTGATGTAAAGTTACCTGCTTCCAGTATTAGCTTAGCTTTCTCTGCATTAACGTTTCGTTTCATTGTTGTTACTACTGTTTCCGTCGTATGTTTCTTCGCTAACTCCAGTGGCATTCCTTCCGCTATGTATGCTACTTTTAATTGTTCTGCTAACTCTTCCACTTCAGATGCGTACACTGCTGCATATCTATGCCCTTGCCTTTTCTTGGCTAATTTGGCTATTAAATTCTTCGGATTATCACCTCTTAGTTCTTTCTTCAGTGCTTCAGCTATCCGTGGAATCGTATCTTCCGTGGTTATTAAGTTCCTAGTCTTATTGGTAAGTCGTGTTTTTATTAGCGTTACAGCTGTGTCTTCATGACCTTCTGCCAATTTTCCAAGTAGTTCTAATGCGTCCAAAAATGGTTGTAATTTCCCTGCGCTTCCATCGAACTCGTTGGGCAATATCTTGCTTGCGATATTCAAAAATTCATTGATTGTCAGAGCCATGCTTAATATTGTTATATCTTGTTTTATGTGACCTTTTTCCTCTTTTATTTCGTCGTTAATTATTTCTTCTTCTACTTCCTCGTCGCTTTTTCCTTCTTCTGCTTCCTCGTCGCTTTGTTCCTCTTCAACTTCCTCGTCGATTGGTTGATGTATTGAATTTGGAACCACTGTTCTTACATTTACTGCTTGAAATGAGCGTATAACTTTGTCTCTGATTTTTCCAAAATATTTGTTGCACGCTTCCCTCTGTTTGTCCGAAAGTGCTTCCCAGTTTTTCTTAGTTAAGTGCGTGAACTTGTTATAGGATTTAATTAGCTGTGTCGTTACTTCTTCCTGTATGTCCTTAGATTTCGGTACTTTTTTCTTTAAGACCCTTCTGCTCTGTCTTCCTACTTCTTGTGCAAGTTCCTCAACTATTTTGACAAAATCTTCCCAAGAAACTTTGTTGCTACTCATTTATACATAATATTCTATCCTCAGTTCCTGCACTTCTTAGCGAAAATATAAATTCGATAGTCTTACGGTGTATATATATATATATATATATATATATATATATATATATATATATATATATATATATATGTGTGGTATATAGATATATAGTAAAAAATAACGAGATAAAATAATACGTCAATATATGGTAAAAATATGTAAAAAAAATTGCAATAATAATAAATAATAGTTCAAAAATAAATAACGTTATATTACCCTTGTAAATAAGTAGTTAGAATAATCATGTAAATGTATTATGCATATAGCGTATATTTGTTATATATTTATATCGTATATTTATATTGATAGTGTATATTTACGATAGCAAATATTAAAATCATAAAAAAAAATTGCAAAAATGTACCCTCGTAATAAATAATATAAATAATATATACCTCAAATAATAATGGTAATATGCCATGTGAATAACTTTAATATGTGTTAAAAAAAATTCCAATAATACCCATAAAGATAATTAAAAATAAATAGATAAAAATACTAATTACATTACTGCTATTTCATTCATTTGTTAAGAAATATCGTGGAAATGCTATAAGAACAAAATATAGACTCACCACTTTAAATGTTTGTGTTCGTATCACCAAAAGTTCTCGATCCACGTTCCCTGGCATTGTCCATTGTCCCACGATGTTCCATCTCCATACCATTGTCCACTTAGTTCCATGTCAGGCCTGCTGTCTCCATCCTTTCTACATACCACACTGTATTCTAGGGTGGTCGAGGTACCAGATCCTCAGCCATAGACGTTTTTCTTTCCATTTCTCGTTCCAGTTTACTTCAGTTTCTTCCCTGGTCTTGGATCGCCATATGATGGTCCAGGATTACTAGGGCTATCTTCTCCCGGTAAGGGTGGTTAACCCTTATCCGAGGGGTGGAATGATTACTAGTCGTTTCACTGTTGAAGTTGTTTTATTATACTCGCATGAGTACAAGCTGGTAACAACCTACGTAACGTCGTCCCCGCGGAGTGTAGATGACACTCTCTTTTAATGTGAATAATCTTACATCTAATAATAGAATGACGAATGTGGAATGTGTAATGAGGAATCCCTTATATGTTTTGGTTGTATAAATATTGAAAAGTGCAAAGTCAGCGTCGACCCTGAAAAGTGTTTATAGTGGCTGTATGTACCTATACTTACACCTCACGATCTAGGTCAATGATGTTTATGTAACGAAAGAAGGTTGGAATTGTTTATGATGACATTTAAATAACCGAAAGAAATTAGCGTAGATAATTAAAGGGTGTTTTTTAAAAGATATCTAATGAGTACAGATGAATTCTTGTACAATAGTAAACTTCGAAATGTTGATATTAAAATCAATAATAAAAATCTTAAAGAACTAGAGAATCTTTACTAAAAAAATAATATCATTAAATCTATGTAGTTCAGAAGTAGTACACATAGAAAACCTATTAAAATAAATTTTTTCTACGAACGTTTATTAACATGCTCATTATTTGCTATTTTTTTTTTATAGATAATAGCACCCATTACTGTACCCGTGAGTAATAGTGAGTAATGCCACTTTTAATATTAATCGTATATAAACTGCAAATAAAATTACTTAAACTTGTTTATTTAATACAATAATTATTGTAATTTATACCAATAACTATTTAGAAAAATTTTTAAAGGAATTTTAACTGCAACTATGTCAGTATATTTTTACGTTTATATCTTGTTTACTAACAATTTTGACGTTTATCATTTAATTTGGTGACAGTGACATTAGCGCATTTTGTTTATGTTAAGTGGAATTTATAACTAATATTGTGTTTGTTTTTCAAGTTATATTGTGTTAAATATGTTATAACATATTATGTATAATTATATATTATTATATTATATATAGTTAAATGTAAATATACATTATAACTACGAGCCCCTTCCCATTTCAGTTGGCCCATCTTTGGAATTTGCAGTTTATGACGATTGCCATAAACAAGTGATAATCAACGTATTTTTATAAGTTCCCTTATTAATTATTATTGCATTTTTTACTATTATTTATTGAAAATATTAACCTTATGGTTTTTTTTATTTATTTCAAACAATAATCGTGGCTTTTGATTCAATTACATCAACATACATTGATTTTTTCATAATTATCTTAAAATCAGAGTTAGGCTATGGAGAATGATATCAAAACAATTGTCAATTAATGTCAAATATATTTTGTGATATTGTAAAGCCTATTGCCGTTTGTCGGGATAAAGTCATCGATGGGAATGAGTGAAGGTAAAGTTATGGATGAGAACATTTGTTTAATCATCAATAGATTTTTTAATTCTCGAAAATCAATTCAAAAATCGCGAATATATTTCAATTGTCACAGTACATATAGTGTAAGAAAAATAGTTAGGAGATATAAAACCTCAGGTTTTGTCATCACAAAAGCTATAAATGTAGGAAAAAGTAAAATAGGCGAAGCAGATAGAAGGGGATTAAACGCATTATAGTGAAAAACCGACGTGCAACTTATCTAGATTTAAGTAGTTTTTGAAGTAAACTGGTTGAAACACACATTTCTAGATCGACATGTCACTGAGAGGTCCACAAATTAAGATTTTCTACTTACAAAGTGATTGATAAAGTTAAAAAAATCAATACGAATTCTTTGTGAAAATTTTAATTTTATCTCAGATTAACTAAAATCCAGTCTTAACATTACAACACAAGAAAAATAAGTTAAAATGGTCAAAAGAGCATTGAAGTTGGACAAATTCACTAAGGGATAGAATACAATGGAGTGATGAATCCATATTTGAAGTTTGTGTTGGAGTCAAGTTGGATACTGTAAGAGTCGAGTTATACGCAGGAAAAGTAAAGCTTTCCAGCTTAATGTTTTAACAGAAAAGTCAAATTTCCTACGTTTATCGTCAAGTTTCCTACGTTCATCGAATAGTTTGGAAAAATGGCATTTTATTGGAATAATTGCATTTAAAATATTATTTGAAAGTTTTAAACAATTTGTTACCGATTGTAAAGTCGGAACAAAGTCGTTTCAATAAGTTTAAATTAGCGAAAGATTTTGTCGTATAACGAGATGGCGTACGTTGCCATACCTCAAAAAAGAGTTTAAACTGGATTAGTGACCACGATATACTACTTCTGGAATACGTTTCTAACAGTCCCAAATTGTCCCCAAGAAAAACTTGCCGAGAAAAAAATATGAGGAAATATCCTGCTAGATCCGTCAAAGAATTGAAGCAAAACTTGCAAAAAATATGGGATCCATTTACACCAGAGTATTGTCAGAACTTTATAAAAACTATGCCTCGAAGAATTTTGAATCTAATTAAAAATAAAAAAGATGTCACTTAGTTGTAAACTTCCACATTTGTTTTGTTTCCACAGTAAACTTTCACATTTGGAAGTAGTAAAGCTTTGGTAGTTGTAAACTTTCACATTTGGGGGACAGAGTTGCTCGCGTCCGTGGTCTACCGGAAGGTACGATCACACGTGTCCCCTTGGTAACGCTAAATGAGCAGCAGTGATTCGTCGTTACGCGCGCGCTGATCCATGAGTGTACGAATCCCTACTCGATACGGCCCTTCTCAGGGCAGCGACGCAGACCTCAAAGTCATCTTCTGGAACGCTGGAGGTCTAAGCAACAGCAAGTTTTTAGAACTCAAACGAAGCGTTCTCGAAAATAACGTTGATATATATGTCATTGTAGAGGCAGGAGCCGCTACAGACACACCTCACCTCTACTCTACAGTAGGCTATTCAACCCATGTGCTGAAGAGGAGTCGACAAGTAGCGTCAGGAATTATCATCGGAATCAAAACCCCTCTAGTATGCAAGACTAACGTAATCCACGAAATGCAGGATAGAGATAAAGTGGAAATGCTCCAGGTCGAAGTCTGGAAAAACTCGAAACATGTCACCCTTTTATTACTATACAATCCGCCAGATAATATACCTGCAATGGAATTGGTATAGCAACAAATCCAGCCAAGTACCATCATAATTGGAGATTTCAATAGTCCATCCACGAGATGGGGCTACTCTAGAACCACCAACGTTGGGAAACACCTCGAGGACTTTTTGGATAACAACTATCTTGATGTAGTGAACACCCCACCTACGTTCTTATCGTTTAGAGGAAGTCAATCAAGGCCCGATCTTGTCGTAACACACCCACACATTACAGGGAAGACCAGTGTAACCCTCCTGGACGACGCAGCAGGCTGTGGTCACCGCGCTCTGCTAGTGACATGCAAACTGGCAAAGGACAAAAAAGCCCAAAATCGCGCCCCGCGCTGGAATTTTAAAAAGGCGGATTGGAAAAAGTACAGGGAATGCACAGATGAAGTCCTTACTCAACTAACATTACAAGAACCAGAAGAAGCAGCAAAGAAAGTAACCGAGGCCATACTTAAATGTGCAAAAGAGTTCATACCGCGAGGTCAAATTAAGTGGTATAAGACTTTATAGTCCCCAGCGCTATCCAAATTGAAAGCTGCCAGAAATAAAGCCAGGGGCAAAGCTGAAAATTCCAGGCAAATGAACTATTGTGTAGAGCTTCGAAAGAGACAAGCGATCCTAACTCAAGCCATTAAGTCAGGGAAAAGAGAAGCTTTCAAATCCTTCCTTGCTAAGCTCGACTTCCGAAAAGACGGCGTCAAAGCGCACAGGTTCGTTACTACGCTAAACAATGATGGAAACAAGCAACAGCAAATGCCAATGAGAGGCATGGCTAGAGAACTCACTACACATGCCGATATAGCAAACGAACTCTGTAAACACTACACAAAAGTGAGTAATATTAAGATAAATAAGAGGGAGAGAGCAAGACTGTTGCGCTATACCCCTCCCCGGCGGATGAGCAAAAGTATAAAGGACATCTGTACAGAAGATTTCTCGATATCAGAGCTGGAAGCGGCTCTCTCTGACACAAAAACGAAAAAGGCAGCAGGGATTGACGAGTTGTACCCGGAAATGCTTAAATATCTGGGAGCCGCAGCCAAAAGCACCATCCTGAACTTGATTAACCTAACATGGAATTCAAGAGTCCCAAGTCAATGGAGGAGGAGCGAGGTCATACCCACCCTAAAGAAACAAAAAGACCCGAGCCTGACTGATAGCTACCGGCCAATATCCCTCACAAGCTCCTTATGCAAAGTAGCCGAAAAAATGGTTCTGGACAGACTGAACCGAGCCATAACCCATCTTGAACTGATTGACGACGCACAAGCTGGCTTCAGGAAACACAGGAACACCATGGACCATGTAGTCGAGTTTGCTCAAAAAGTCAAGGATGCTTTCCACCGTAAGATGTCAACAGTTGCAGTGCTAGTAGACCTCAAAGCTGCATACGACACAGTATGGAGAGGTTTGCTGTTACACAAGATAGCGAAGTCTGGAATTGACGGTAAACTGTTCAATTGGATAAAATCTTTTCTCGGGAAAAGGTATCAGAGGATCAAATTTCACAACCATTGTTCCAAATTCAGACTACAAAGACAAGGGCTGCCACAAGGAGCTGTCATCAGCTGTCAATTGTTCAACCTAATGATAAACGATGTGCTCGCAATGATTAGAAAGACACCTGGTGTTGAAACCCTCCTGTTTGCCGATGACTTCCTAATATGGGCATCAAGTAGCAGTCTGAACTCTGAACAGTTGAGAACCAGGCTCTCAAAAATCTAGAAAAATGGGCGGATAAAAACTGCCTAACTGTCAGTACAACCAAAACCGTATATCAAGTACTTACCCTTTCAACAAAGCAGACTGCTGTCAAGCTGACATACAAAGGAGTCGACCTGGAAAGAGAGGATGTAACAAAATACCTGGGGGGTGTACATAGATAAGAAAATGACGTGGAAACCTCAAATCGACGACATTGCAGAGAAAGCCACAAAGAGATGTCGACTGCTCAAACGTCTCACAGCAACAAAATGGGGCACCACGCAAGATGTCTTGGTAGCAACATACAAAACCTATGTCCGGCCGATACTAGAATATGGGAGTGAAGCTACAATAACTGCGAGTACAAACACCACCTCCAAGCTTGGAGGCCAAAATCAACACCGATTACATCAATGGAAGCCTAGACCGGTATTGAACTAATACAATGCCGCAGAGAACAACACGCGCTAACCTTCTGGGAAAGGCAAAGACTAATACTTCCACAAAAATGGGACGAATATAGACAAGCAGCCTCACGTCTTAAAACACAAACCACTCCGCTTACAGTAGCAAATCAAATCATGGAAAAATACCACATTGACCTGTCGAAAGCCCTGTTCCCAGCGCAAACTACACTCGCCCGCTGTCTACCAAACACAGAATTGCGTCTTGAAAACCATAACGACCCGAAGCACTTATCGTCAGACATTGTCCTAAGGAAAGCCGCCCTAGAGACGATACACACCATATACCCAGCGCATGAGTGGCTCCACATCTACTGCGATGGCTCCTCGATGCCGGACTCGGGAAGAACAGGAGCAGGATATGTCTCAACGTTCTCCAAATGCTCCATAGCTGTGGGTGCCCCTCTCACCAACTATGATGGCGAAATTGCTGCTATACACGAAGCCGCTAAAAGTCTCGAGAATCTCCAACACCCCCAAAAAGTTGCCTTCTTCATCGACTGCCAAGCCGCAATCCTCGCTCTGTCGACAAATCGATATACCGACTGTGCCCAAACAATATATTGTCGCGTGCAACTATCGAACTTGCTGGAAAAAGGGTGGCTGATTACTTTACAATGGATCCCTAGTCATGTCGGTGTTGAAGCGGCGGATGAACTTGCAAAAGAAGGCACTACTCTTCCACAGCCCCCTAGCTTCCAATCGTACACATCAGCAAAGTCCACCATTAAAAAGGAATCAAAGCAAAGATAAAAGAGCAGCAAATACAAGCCGGTGCTGGAAAATTTTGGGCCCACCTAATAGAGTCACCAATCCCTCACAACTTGCCGAGACCCATCACTGTAGCCGCGTTCAGAAAAACTACGGGGCATGACTACCTGGCCTCCCATCTACATCGCATCGGCGTCCGTGAAAATGACAACTGTCCACTATGTAATCAGCCCCAGATGGATACTGCTCACCTCCCAGAGTGCCCAGCCCTCATAACACACCCACCCGAGGAGGATGAAGATCGCCTACGAGAAACGGCTCGTCTATAGGTACTGGTCAGCGCGCCACCAAATGGCTAACATACCAAGGGTGGGCGTTGGCTAGTAAGTAAGTACATTTGTTTTGTTAAAATTAGATATTTTGCCTTTTTTTTAATTTGTTATTATTCTGTTTAATTAATCGTTCTTGTTAATTTAAAACATATTTTGTATACTTCTGGAAATCCAAAAATTATCGATGAATTAAAACTTTCAAAGTTTAGGTATGCTGGACTTTTGTTTTTGTTCTATAAAATTGGATTTTCTTTTAAATCTACATTGGGCCAACTGATATGGGAAGGGGCTCGTATATATTATGAAATACGTCCACCGACAACAGCCATTTTCTATTTATTAGATTCACTGACAGTAGGTACAAATTTAAGCTTATAATTTTTCGGAAACGAATAGTAGTCCAGGAACCAAAGCTTTTAACTTCGCAATTTTTACAGAATGGATCGATTTGCTTGAAAATTTGAGAATAAGTAGTGGATAGTCCAATGATCAAAATCTATATGATTCTGAAAGGCGCTTATACCATTGGGGTGGTTGGAACCTCATCTCGGGGGTGGAAATTTTTTATTATATTTTGACCGCAAAAGTTAAGATAAACGTTCATTTTAAGCAAAAAATGTTCTATACATTTTTTTGATAAAATTAATAGTTTTCGATTTATTCACTATCGAATGTGTTAGTTTTTATTTGAAAAAGTCAATGTTTTTCAATAATATACTCATTTACGATTCACTCAATTTTTGTCGTACAAAAAAAAATTTTTAAACCAAGTTATTGGGAATTAGGTAACCTACAATTTCATATTTAAACATTTTTCCTATCTCTGATGCTAATCTTTCTATTCTGAAGATAATAGCATTTTTTACCAAACTACAAAAATTCGTTATTCGCTTTTAACTCCAGTTTTTTTTTAAACTACTCATTGTAAGCCAGTCAAACTTCTGTTTTCTATTAATAATACATAAATAAAGAAGAATAAATAAGGTCAATGACTACAAACACCGCTAACTTACATTATTATGCATCAAACTGGATTTCTCCTTTTTTTTTTCAAAAAAAATATATTGATTTTTTAAACGTAACTTTTTTATTTTTGATCCTAGAAAGTTTGATAAAAAATAATTTTGTAGTTTTTACCAAAATCTATAAGGCTATTAATATGAAATCCTTTTAAAATCCTCAGTCGCAAAAAGAGGAGACTTTGAAAGGTTTGGCAAAGGTGGTTTTTGCATGTTATTACAAGATTCAATTGTCAATTAGCTTACTCAATTTTTTATGTAGAAAAAATTTTGGCAAACCAAGTTCTTGGGAATTAAATAGGCTACAATTTTGCATTTACAAAAAATCGTTATTTGCTTTTAACTCCATTTTTTTAAAAACTAATCATCCTAAACCGGTCAAACCTCTAGAACCTATTAATACTACCTAAATAAAAAAGACCAAATAAGGACAATGACTAATTTTAATGAGGGTGGTAAGTAGGGGGAATTTTCCGATCATTTTTTCGCTAAAAAAAATAGGGACTGACATCCTTTTTATTATTTAAGTCACTTAATTTTTGAGCTAGAGACTATTTTTTTTATTCCTGGGGATAGACATTTTTAAATACTGTAAATTAGTTTCAACAAGTTATCCTCGAAAATGCATAGTTTTCCCGTCTTTTGAATTTGAAACTACAATATTTAGCATTTGACGAAGAATAGCTAACATACAGAGAGAGTCTGTAATTTGGAATAAATTCAATATCTCAAATACTAATTGCTTTTTTGAAAAAATGCTCAGACCCGTCGATTAGTATTTTATATTGTCCTTTTTGACATACAATAATAATGTATACAGGTTGTCCCAATTTAGAGATATGACATCATCGTTGATTTTCTTAAATGGCAACACTGTCATTTTGATAGCAATTTTGATAGAGTGTGTAAAGTTATACACAACTGCAAAATATCAAATTTTTATTCTCTACCATTTACAAGATAATAGAAAATAACAAAGTTATGTCTGTAATTTGGAATAAATTCAATAATTAAAATACTAATTGTTTTTTTGAAAATTGTTTAGACCCATCGATTAGTATTTCAAATTGTCATTTTTGACATATAATAAGAATGTATACAGGGGGTCCCAATTTAGATATATGACGTCATCGTTGATTTTCTTAAATGGCAACACTGTCATTTTAATAGCTATTTTGATAGTGTGTGTAAAGTTATACACAACTGCCGAATTTCAAATTTTTATTACCTACCGTTTACAAGATAATAAAAAATAACAAAGTTATGAAAAACAAGTAATCAAATAATAATTGAATTTAATAATTATTTCAATTAAGCAAATACTCATAATGTTGCCCTCAATTATTGTCAAATTGTCAATGGGCAACGTTATGAACATTTGCTTAACTGAAATAATTAAATTCAATTATTATTTGATTACATGTTTTTCATAACTTTGTTATTTTTTATTATCTTGTTAATGGTAGGGAATAAAAATTGGAAATTTTGCAGTTGTGTATAACTTTACACATCCTATCAAAATAACTATCAAAATGACAGTGTTGCCGTTTAAGAAAATCAACGATGACGTCATATCTCTAAATTGGGACACCCTGTATACATTATTATTGTATGTCAAAAATGACAATTCTAAATACTAATCGACGAGTATGAGCTTTTTTTAAAAAAAAAACAATTAGTATTTTAATTATTGAATTTATTCCAAATTACAGACATAACTTTGTTATTTTCTAATATCTTGTAAATGGTGGAGAATAAAAATTTGATATTTTGCAGTTGTGTATTACTTTACACACCCTATCAAAATAGCTATCAAAATGACAGTGTTTCTGTTTAAGAATATCAACGATGATGTCATATCTCTAAATTGGGACAAATTGTATACATTATTATTGTATGTCAAAAAGGACAATTTGAAATACCAATCGACGGGTCTGAGCATTTTTCAAAAAAACAATTAGTATTTGAGATATTGAATTTATTCCAAATTACAAACTCTCTCTGTATAATAAAATATAGCTCGATTACTATTGGTCTTAAGGTGATACAGTAGCGATCAACAGGTGGCAACAAACGCGGTCCAATATTGCGAAAGTTCTGCGAACTTTCAAAAGTGAGGCAACAGTGCGTCGGTAATTCGACACTGACCGTGACGTTTATAATATCAAAAACAATAACTTTTATACACCTAGGCGCGAAATGTTGCCAAGTCAGTGACGTTCGATTTCTTGTTATAAAAAAATCGATTTTTAGTAGTTCCAAGATTACACAAAATCTAGGCATGGGATAAAAAAGTTTATTTGAAGAAAGTGTATTTTTTGTCTTTTTTAATGGCGGTACAGGCTCCTTTTATCAATATTTTATTTAGTTGTAGAGTAATTTCCACATACTAACATATTTCTGAAATTGGGCTCTGTACCGCCATTCTTTATTATATTACAAATATGTGTACCAAATATCTCGACAAAATATTCAAAATTAGAGCCGAAATCTTGGAACGCGTTTGTTGCTACCTGTTGATCGCTACAGTTTCCTCTTAAATAAAATTGGAAACAACGGTTTTGTTTATTTTTTCAAAAGGTACATTTTTATTAAGCAAAGTTGTTTTGATAAAACGAAAACTTTTTGAGTTATTAGCATAAAACTGATTAAAATTCGATATAAAACTAACACTTTCGATAGCGAATAAATCTAAAACTATTAATTTTATCAAAAAAATGTATAGAACGTTTTTTGCTTAGAATGAATGTTTTTACCAACTTTTGCGGTCAAAATAAAATAAAAAATTTCCACCCCCAAGATGGGGTGACAACCATCCCCATGGTAAAAGCCCCTTTCGGCCTCATAAAGATTTTAATCCTTGGACTATCCACTGCCTTTTCTCAAATTTTCAAGCAAATCGATCCATTCTGTAAAAATTGCGAGGTTTTGTCCTATTTTAAGCTTCATTACTTGGACTATAGAACTTATGTTGACTATTTCTAGTTGTATTTTTACAATAAATAAGAATTTAGTAATAGTAGGCAACCAGTTATTCAGCCACGTACTAGGGGTAAATAGCATTTAGGTATTTTTGTAAATTATTATAATTTAAATCTAAAGTAGTTGATAATTAAATGTTTTACTAATTAAAATAAAAAAAAAGTCGTAGAAAAAGTATAGTATTCTACTCGCATTTAATGGCTATTACTCACTCTGATGAATTACGACACTCGTCTACGGCTCGTGTCGCAAACTTTATCATCGTGAGTAATAGCCATCATTACATGCTCGTTGAATAATATACTATTATTTCTATCAAATCGAAAAACTTAAAGGAAATTGACTTTCTTTACCAGCCTTGTTTTAAAACTTTTTTAAAGCAAGAAAAAACAGATCCTAAATATAAAAAGAATTTACATCGATTATTCCACAATATATTTTAGGTTTTTGCGTGATAAAATTAATCATCATCATTATCAGCCCATAGTCGTCCACTGCTGAACATAGGCCTCCTCGAAAAACTTCCATTCAGATCTATCCTGCGCTGCTGCAATGTCGTCAGTACATCTTGTGGGTGGTCTTCCCGGGTTTCGTCTATCCGCTCTCGGTCTCCATTCCAAGATTTTTTTGGTCCACCTATCATCTCTCATTCTAGCGACGTGTCCTGCCCACTTCCATTTAATTTTGGCTATGTGTTTTATTATGTCTTCTACACCACTTCTTCTACGAATTTCTTCGTTTCTTACCCTATCTCTTAACGTTATGCCCAACAATGATCTTTCCATTCTACGTTGCGTCACTTGTAGTTTTCGTGCAGATATCCTTGTTAGGGTAAGTGTCTCTGCGCCATATGTAAGAACAGGCAGGACACATTGATTAAAGGCTCTTCTTTTTAAGCTGATAGGTATATCACCTTTAAAAATATCACGTAGTCTTCCATATGCTGCCCATCCCAGAGTTATTCTTCTTAGCAGCTCAGCAGTTTGATTGTCTCTGCTAATTTTTACAGTATGTCCAAGGTATATGTAGCTGTCAACAACTTCAATTTCGACGTCTTCTACCTTTAAAGGATGGCTCGGAACTAAATTCGTCATCATTTTGGTCTTTTGGTAATTAATATTTAGACCTACTTTACGTGCTGCATCGCGGAGTTCATTCAACATATCATTGGCAGTTTTTAGGTCATCTAAAATCAGAACAATATCATCTGCGAATCGCAGATGACTGAGCATCTCACCATCGATATTTATTCCTTTATTTTCCCATTCCAGTGATTTCAAAGCATGTTCAAGTACAGTAATGAACAACTTAGGCGACATAGTATCTCCCTGTCGAATACTTCTCCTGATATATATCTTATTGGTAGGACCGTGCAGATTTATAGCTGTTGTAGCATTTCTGTATTGTTATATTTCTATTTGATATGAAAATTAAATTTTGATAATTATAAGCAGGTTTCAATTTAATATAAAAATATTTTGAATTTTCTCAACCACGGGCATATAAATTTTGAACAACCTGTATACAACAAATTGTTATATTTAATTTTAAGAAGTGATTAAACGAAACTCGGGAAAATGCGCTTAGAATAAACAAAGTGAATGGCGCGTACCATTATCGTTGTTCGCGGAAGGTTCGATCATTAGCCTATGCTAAATAAAACTCAAGTGAAATCGATAATAGGTCATTATCGTTGTTCGCGGAAGGTTCGATCATTAGCCTATGCTAAATAAGACTCAGTTGAAGTAGATAATAGGTCATTAAATTTTGTAAATAGTAGAAAGTAATTTTAGAATGGGAATTAACTATTTTTTTTTTTTGAAATCAATTAAGCATATTTAGAAAGATTAAAAATTGGTTTTGAGGGATACTGCGAATGAGAGTTGGTGGTGGAAGGTTGATTTGTGAATCTGGAAGGGCTATTTAGAAAGTAGGGGAATGAATGACAAATAGAGATCAGAATGTTTTGAGCTGTCGAGAAGTGAAGTCCAGTAGTAGACGGTAGTGTACGGAGAATGAGAAGGCCGGTGTAGTTCCGTGAGTGTGGAGTATCTATCGTGGAACGAGAGGTAGGCCAGGTCGAGAGTAAAGAACCTCCTTGAGCCAAGAGTGTCCCGGTAGCTGATTGAAGTTTCGAAAAAGGTAGAAACACGGCATCACGACAGAAGCAGGAACGGGAGCTATACGAGCTAGTTTTCAAAGGAGAACATTACTGGAAGCCAGGACAAGGTGTTGATCGCAGCCAAGGATAGCAGGAAACGGGTCTTGTGTGAAGACATTCTCAGTTCACCAGAAAAAGGTCAGTCTCATTTGTTTGGACATGAATGTATGGTTTTTTCGTATTAAATACCACATTTAAAATTGAAGAACATAATCAATAATATCAGAAAAGCTTCATCAAACTTAAATAGAATTGTTGCTAATAAATCATAATAGTTAAATGTTAATAAAAACTTTCAATTGGAAACCAAAAGGAAATAAGATTCCCATGTGTAAATGTTATGTTTCAGAATAATAAGATATAGCAAATATTAAGCAGTGATTGCCATTTAAATAAAATAAACAATATTTTGATTATAATTGTAACCCATATGTGTGTATTATTTTACTCTTTTCTTTCCTATCCCGATTAGGAACCATTGAGAAATACTTAGAAGCCACGTAAGTAAGTAATTAATTTTATAAAAAGCCCTGAGATTGAAAACATATTGATATGTGATCTGGTAAATTAATTAAATTATTATTAATGCATTGATTAAATTAAATGACAAATAAGAATATTATCTCATATCAATAATCAAGATCACATCAACTGTCGTCCAACGTGGAGGGCATTGAAAAGTATTTCTAGTGGCAAATTTGAAGGATAGAAAGAGTAAAGCCGGTATTTGAAAATTTATATGCCTGTGGTAAAAAGTGAGATACTTACATTTGATAACATAAAATTTTAGATCTCTTTAGGTACAAATTTTACATAACTGATTTAATATTTTATTTTTACGATATTTACATTTGATATATTTATTGACAATTTATAATATTTGGGTGAGAAAAAATCGTCTTGGTAACATACTAGTAAAATTTCATATTTGGCGGGGACAGTACTTCTTGAAAACAAATGTCTGTGACAAGAAGCCATTACAAAGACATAGATAGTTTATGCCAATCCCTACAAATAAGAGAATCACGTATAAGAGAAAGAAAATCAAGAAGGTCGCGAGAAGATTACAGGCCCCGAGAAACACAAGATTACAGAGATAGAAATCAAAATAGGAGGGACTATACAAGACGAGATTTTAATCCCAGAAGGGAAAACGAAAATAGAGACAACGGAAGAGGAAATTATGAACAAAGAAATAGGCAATGGAATGAGGACAGAAATCGAGAATACCAGAATAGAAACACCACACGCTCAAATCAAGAAAACAGAAATAATGGTAGACAAAATGAACAGGGATATCGAGAAAACCGAAACAGATCCGACAGACCAAGAGAAAATAGAAGAGAAGTAAATAATACCCAGACAGATGAATATGACGGAGAGAGACATTATGACGAAAATATAAACAACGATGAGCAACCGGCGTCTTTTCACGACGGCGCTCACTAAAAACCAAAAATCAAACAGGAATCTTTTGTCACCCCAAGGAGTTTATTAAATTGGCAGGAAACAACGAAAAGAAAAATGAAGTTAATTTAAAATTTGTGGATGGATTTATCAACGAGAAACCAATTAAAATTATGATAGACACTGGATCTGAAATAACATTGGTCAACAGAAAACTAATAGAAGAAGTTAACTTAACAAATTTAATTTACAAAATACCTAGGTTAAATTTAGTGGGCGCAAACAAACGGACATTGGCAACTATAAATGAAGGCATACGAGTAATGGTACGACTGGGTAAGAATATGTATGCACTACAATGTGTAATAATGCCAAACATGTCACATGACATGATAGTAGGAGTTGACGAATTGGCAGAAAAACATGTAGTGATAGATTTTAAAAATAATACGATGAAACTAACAGAAGAAAAAGAAAAAGAACAGGACAAGGAACATGAGAAACAAAATACGGACGAATCAGGTAAAGAACAAACAGTGGAAATGAATTTGGCAGCGAAGCAAGGACAAAGAAGAAAAAGGGGAAAAGGTCAGAAAAAGATAAAAGAAAATGAAACCTGTGGCTCCTCAAAAGAAGAGTTGAGCCCAGAAGAAGAAAATTTGAGAGTATCAGAAACAAAGGAAACCTGGGATTCCTCAAAAGAAGAGACGAGCTCAGGAGAAGAAGAAATAAAGCTAAAAAATGAAAGTGAAAAGAATATGATTGAAACAGTGGTATTTGAAGAGGAGGTATATGCACACGAGGATGCAGAATGCACGGTAAACATGTGTGAAGAATCTGAGAAAATAGACAGAAAATTGATATGTGGAGAAGGGAAAGAAAAAGAATTGCGGTTGATGTTAAGAAACTACGAAAATTTGATCAATGAGGAAAACAGAGTGGCTAAAAAGTACGAACATTCATTCGAGGTGAAAAACTTGGGAAATTTTCGATCAAAGACTTACCCGATTCCATACAAGTATCGACAAGAGGCGAAAGAAGAAATAAATAAAATGTTGGAAGATCAAATCATCGAAAGATGTGATTCACCGTATGTTAACCCGATTGTGATAGTAAAGAAAAGCAATGGAGAATTGAGATTATGTTTAGATGCCAGGAATATCAACCAGCACACTGTATCACAATATGAATCACCTCTAAACATCGAGGCCATTTTTGGAAGAATCACCGGGTCACACATATTTTCGAAAATTGACTTAAAACACAGTTTTTGGTTGATACCGTTAGCTGAAAAGTGTAGAAACTACACCGCTTTTTCTATTGATGGTATTGTCTACCGGTTTAAGGTAGTGCCATTTGGATTGCAGAGTGCTTGTGCTGCACTCGTCCGAGCTCTACATACCATTTTGAATCGCCATGAAGATTTCATAGTTCATTATATCGATGATTTATTAATTTTTTCACAAGATACTCAGAGTCATCTGGAACACATAGAAATAATTCTGGAAGAATTGGACACAGCGGGATTGAAATTAAACATTGAAAAATGTCAATTTTTTCAAAAAGAAGTCATTTATTTGGGTTTTCAATTGGACACCAAAACAGTAAGATTAGCCGAAGACAGAGTCAAGCTCATAGATGAATACCCAAGACCAACGAATTTGAAAACATTGAGAGGTTTTCTTGGCACGATTAATTATTTTAAAAAGCTGATTCCCGATTTGAGCCAAAAGGAAATCCCTCTGATAAAATTGCTTAAAAAAGGAATAAAATGGAATTGGAAAGAAGAACAGGAGGAAGCGTTCGAAACATTAAAACGAGAATTCGCAAAAGGAACGAAAATATACCACCCTATTTACAATTTACCTTTTATACTCCGAACTGATGCGTCCATACAAAAATTTGCAGGAGTTCTGTCTCAAATACAAAACGACCAAGAAGTGCCGATATGTTTTATATCTCGAGTGACTAAAACACATGAGAGAAAATATAGTGTTACAGAATTGGAGTTTGCCAGTGTACTATATTGCGTAAACAAATTGAGGTTTTACTTATTGGGAGCAAAATTCACAATCGAAACAGACCATGCAGCTTTAGTACATACCATGAAGAATAGATTAGTAAATAATAGAATACATACAGGCATTCTATTATTACAGGAGTATGAGTTTGAGTTCCGATATATAAAAGGAAAAGACAACATAATAGCCGACGCTCTAACACGGGATGAGGACACCGGAAAAAAGGAAACAATTACTCTACAGGTGGGACTAAATAGATTAATACAAGAAGAAGGGATATATTCGTTAAATGAGATAAGGACAAACCAGGAAGACCTAGAGGAAAGAGAGAAAAGAAGAGCGGAAGTAGAAAATAACATATATTTTAAGAGAATAGACGGAAAGGAACTATATTTAGTGACACAGACATTGGCCGAAAAGATAATAAAGAAATTACATGAGGACAATGGGCATATCGGTAGCAGAAAAGTTTGGCTCGTTTTTAGGGAAAATTACATCAGCCGACAGGATTACCGCATTGCAAAGGAAATTACCCAGAAGTGCGATGTATGTCAAAAATAAAAGAGTCGGAATTTCAAAAACGAAAATGTTGCCAAAAATATTGAAGCCCGAAACAAACTAGACATTGTAGCAATAGATATGTTAAGCGATCTAATTATGACCACTAAAAGGAACAAACATATTCTGGTAATGGTGGATGTGTTTTCAAAATACGTAAAATTATATAGTTGCCGCACCACAAAGGGGGAAGAAATATTAAGAAAAATCGACAATTTTATAGCCAAAGTAGGAACACCAAAAAAGATTCTACTGGACAATGCAACGTATTTCCGAAATGATCGTTTCAAGGGACAACTTCGAGAACGAGGAATAGAGACAAATTTTGTCAGCATCAGGCATCCACAGAGTAATCCGTCGGAACGATTCATACAGGAAGTGACGAAATTTCTTCGCATTGCAACAGATGGTCAACATCGCCACTGGGACAGGAAAATGGCGGAAATAGAAAGGTATCTAAATACAATTCCGAGCACAGTAACAAAAGAGACCCCAGAATACATCATGAAGGGTGTACTGCCGATAAGGCCATGGGAAGACCAAGAGCCAAAAGAATATCAACAGGTGATTGAAACCGTACAGAGAAGATTACGGCGAAGCAACGAAAAATACATCCAAAGACAGGAACAAAATAGAAAAAGAAGACCAGTGACTTTCCAAAAGGGTGAAAAAGTACTCGTGAGGGCATTACGAGTATCAAATCTTCCTGGGGGCATTTGCGCAAAGTTGATGCCTGTTTTCGAAGGCCCGTACATCGTAAATAATGAAAATGGGATAAATAGTTATGAGTTGAGGCACAGGAACTAGGAAAAGATCCGAGGAATTTATAATATTCACGATGTATACAAATATCACGAATAAAAGACAGAATTACATGAAGTAGATAGTAAGTTAGGGTATAAGACGTAGATTAAAGTAAGGAAATATACAGGGAGTTGGTTTTGCCTCGAGAAAATTTATTTAAAAATGCAGATAAATTTTATCGAATACAAGGCGGGGATTTGTTATATTTCTATTTGATATGAAAATTAAATTTTGATAATTATAAGCAGGTTTCAATTTAATATAAAAATATTTTGAATTTTCTCAACCACGGGCATATAAATTTTGAACAACCTGTATACAACAAATTGTTATATTTAATTTTAAGAAGTGATTAAACGAAACTCGGGAAAATGCGCTTAGAATAAACAAAGTGAATGGCGCGTACCATTATCGTTGTTCGCGGAAGGTTCGATCATTAGCCTATGCTAAATAAAACTCAAGTGAAATCGATAATAGGTCATTATCGTTGTTCGCGGAAGGTTCGATCATTAGCCTATGCTAAATAAGACTCAGTTGAAGTAGATAATAGGACATTAAATTTTGTAAATAGTAGAAAGTAATTTTAGAATGGGAATTAACTATTTTTTTTGAAATCCATTAAGCATATTTAGAAAGATTAAAAATTGGTTTTGAGGGATACTGCGAATGAGAGTTGGTGGTGGAAGGTTGATTTGTGAATCTGGAAGGGATATTTAGAAAGTAGGGGAATTAATGACAAATAGAGATCAGAATGTTTTGAGCTGTCGAGAAGTGAAGTCCAGTAGTAGACGGTAGTGTACGGAGAATGAGAAGGCCGGTGTAGTTCCGTGAGTGTGGAGTATCTATCGTGGAACGAGAGGTAGGCCAGGTCGAGAGTAAAGAACCTCCTTGAGCCAAGAGTGTCCCGGTAGCTGATTGAAGTTTCGAAAAAGGTAGAAACACGGCATCACGACAGAAGCAGGAACGGGAGCTATACGAGCTAGTTTTCAAAGGAGAACATTACTGGAAGCCAGGACGAGGTGTTGATCGCAGCCAAGGATAGCAGGAAATGGGTCTTGTGTGAAGACATTCTCAGTTCACCAGAAAAAGGTCAGTCTCATTTGTTTGGACATGAATGTATGGGTTTTTCGTATTAAATACCACATTTAAAATTGAAGAACATAATCAATAATATCAGAAAAGCTTCATCAAACTTAAATAGAATTGTTGCTAATAAATCATAATAGTTAAATGTTAATAAAAACTTTCAATTGGAAACCAAAAGGAAATAAGATTCCCATGTGTAAATGTTATGTTTAAGAATAATAAGATATAGCAAATATTAAGCAGTGATTGCCATTTAAATAAAATAAACAATATTTTGATTATAATTGTAACCCATATGTGCGTATTATTTTACTCTTTTCTTTCCTATCCCGATTAGGAACCATTGAGAAATACTTAGAAGCCACGTAAGTAAGTAATTAATTTTATAAAAAGCCCTGAGATTGAAAACATATTGATATGTGATCTGGTAAATTAATTAAATTATTATTAATGCATTGATTAAATTAAATGACAAATAAGAATATTATCTCATATCAATAATCAAGATCACATCAGTATATATTTTCTATAATATTGGTGTACCTATGATCAATTTAACACTCTTCCAATGCCTTAAGTAGTGCGGGTAATTCGATAGTATCAAACGCTTTATGGAAGTCTATAAACGTTAGAACTAGAGGTATATTTTATTCAATTAATTTTTCAATCAAGACTTTGATGCACTGTAAGTGGTCATTTGTACCGTAGTTGGGGCGAAAACCAGCCTGTTCTTTTGGTTGATACAGCTCAAATTTTGCTTCCAATCGATTGGTTATTATTCTGGTGTACAGTTTGTATAAATGGTTGAGTAGAGAAATTGGCCTGTAATTCTCTAGGTTCATGTTGTCACCCTTTTTATGCATAAGAATTGTAGTTGAGTTATTCCAAGCTATAGGAATTTTTTGGCTATACAAGCAGAGATTGAAGAGGTCTTGTGTTTTTTCAGAAGAGAAGTTCCACCAAGTTTTATAGCTTCTGTAACTATTCCATTATCTCCCGTAGCCTTGTTGTTTTTCATTTTTTTGAGTGCATATTTTATCTCATCTTGAGTAATTTCTGGAATATCCTCAGATCCCTGGTTTTGTACCTTGTGTCTATTTTCTGGATTTATGACATTGTTAACACTTGGTTTGTGTATAATATAGTGTAGAACTCTTCGACGATTCCTAGTATTTTCTGTCTGTCTGTTGTTATCTCACCATTTTTATCCCTAAGCTGGAAAATTTCTTTTCTACTTGTCGTCATTTTTTCGTCTCATTACCTTCATGCTCCGGTTTTGCTCTATAGTCTGTACTATTTTTTCATGTTTATATTTCCTAATACCTCTTCTCACAGCTTTCGATATGTCTTTATTGAGTGCCCTAATGGTTTGTGGATCAATGTCCTTTTCACTTTTTAACTGTCTTCTTTCTGCTATTTTGTGTTGTGTTTCTAAAGTGATCTTTTCATCTCGTTTGGTCTTTTGGCAAAAACGTGCTTGTGCCAGTTTAAGTGTATCAACTATTTGTTTGTTCAACTCATCGACATCGTTTGATATTATGGTGTGATCAAGAGTGTTATTAATGTAGTCTCCAAATGCTGTTTCGTCTTGTGGGCGTGTCCAGTGAAAGTATTTCTTTTTTAATATATGGCTTCTATCTAAATGAGTTGGTATCTCAATGGTAGCTCTAACCATCCTATGGTCAGTGTTTGTCGAGAATCTATTAAGAACGGTCACATCTTTAAATATATATTTTTTATCTGTAATAAAGTAATCTATTTCGTTGCGGGTATTGCCGTCTCGGCTCCTCCATGTCCAGCGATTGTGTAGCTTTTTGTAGAAAAAGCTATTCATTTGATAAATATTATTCTCTAGTAGAAATGACAAAAGCATTTCACCTCTCTCATTTCTACCCGGACTTCCGAAATTTCCCAGAGATAGTTCCAATGCATCTAACTGTGTTTCCATTTTTGCGTTGAAATCACCACCCATGACAGTGTAGTGGGCATTATTCTCTCTTATGGCTTCTAATATATCTTAGTAAAATTGTTCTACCTCTTCGTCACGATGGGTTGGTGTTGGTGCATAGACTTGTATGAACTTAACAGTACATTTTTTATTTAACTGTATATTTATATAAATTACTCTCTCAGATATTGCTTTTACTAACACCACATTTTTGGAGAGTTTCTTGTGTATTATGATGCCTACTCCTCCTACAGAGATGTGTTCACTTCCCATATAATAAAGTTGGTGACCAGAGTTTAGTGTTTCGAGAGACTCTCCTCGTCTTCTTACCTCACTGAGTCCGACTACGTCCCATTTAATATTCTGTAGTTTAAGATAAAATTAATATTGAACCTAAATTAGGAAAATATCTCCAAAATAAATCTCTCGTTGCTAACTCAGAACACATTATTAGTTCATTATCATCTAAATTAGAACAAAAACTAGTTCGTTCAAGATCTATAAATACCATTGCCAACCATACTCTTAATACATCTAAATTGTCTCATACCTTTTTGAATAACCTATATTTTAAAACCCAGACAATTACTCAAATCTAATCCTGAGTTAGTAGTTACCAAAGCGGACCAAGAAATTTGATTATTTTAGAAAAAAACACAGTATCTACAACTCTGCTCTTCACTCACTATAATAAATAATGATGGATTCTACACTTTAATTTCTTCTCTACCTGCTCTCCAGAAATAAGATGTAATACACTAATTGCACCCTTGGCTGCTTCAAAGGAAATTGATAACAACACTAAACACTAAGAAGAAACTTAGGTACCACTTATAATGATACAACTGCCAAATTTTAACTCATGCTTGCTAACTTCTTCAACAACTTAAAGTTGGTCTTAAAATTAAGTTTTCAGAAACACAATACACGACCAGTCTTGTACTGGTTAAGAAAATTTTAACTTATGGCACGCAATTTGAACAATTGCATATCTATAAGTATCAGGGCCACGAGATTAAATTAATATTCTAACAATATTAACAAAAAGATCAAACAGGAAAATTTAAATATTATAGGTAGCTTACTAAAAATTAAGGAAGTCTGTGATCCCGATTCCAACTGTTGGAACGAAAACCTTGACCCTTACCAGAAAAGTAATCAATAAAATATAAGTGTCACATAGGAGACAGTTCAAATAATTATAACAATGAAATGGAACGTAGTTAGAGAAAGTAGATTAAGAAAATGTCAGAACTGAGTTCTAGACACGATGCTTATCGTAATCGAGGAAGTCATCTAACAAGATCGATCGTCTGACGACACCAAGTGCATCTGGCAGAAGTGTATTCAAGCAGCTCAAAATCCGCTGCAATGTAATTATATACGAAGGGGCTATGTTCAACAGTGGACCAACACCAGCTAATGATGATGATGATGAAATTAGAATGTGTCATCCTGCTGCTGAAATTAAATCTTAAATTAGAATTCTTTTTTCTAATTTCGCACGTATATCGACGAGTCCTCGTTCTACTAAATATATTGGTAACAATGGCCACCCTACTGCACTGCCAGAATGATTTTTCTATGACTTCTGCGACTATTTTACTCATCTTCAAATTTTCACATAATCTGACCAATCACAAACCAAAGACAGCTTGTGTTATCGCGAAAACACCAACTGTCTTTCAATTCTGATTGGTCTATCAGCTTTGTGTTTTCAACGACGTAACCATGGATACCGATCGTAAAGCAAAGTTTGACGTTTGCCAAAAAAATTATTGTAGCTGTATACGTCAAAATGAGTCGTTTCGGTGGTACTTCAAACGAAGTTATAAAGCAAAACATTGAAGAAAATGTACCGAGTAACACAAGAAAGTCTAAATCTTATATATGGAGACAATTTATGATGTTCTGTGTGGATCGCAACTAAAAATTAGATGCAGAAAATAACAACGAAAGACCATTCATTCTAAAAGACTGGGCCTTCAACATGCGAAAAATTGATGGTAGTGATTACAAGGAGAGTGTTATTAAAACCATATGGAACACTACTGCAAAATTGGTACAAGAAAAATATTTCTGTGAGTATCAGAGACATATTGATCCCTTCAAAGATATAACCTTCAAGGAAGCGAGATATAACCATGATTATGACTAATTGTGAATTATTCAAAAAATGGGTAGATTTGGGTTACCTAGATCAAATGTATTATTATTAAATTCCTTCCTCTCATTCTACTGAATTTTTGACCTATCACTTTGTTCGTGAAATAGTATAATAAAATACCACTCGTGATTTAATTTATCTTATAAGTCTGTCTTTTATTTCTAAACTCAACTGAGTTGCTTAAAGAAAACAACACTCGTCCTACGGACTCGTGGTGTTTTCAAGCAACTCAGTTTCGTTTAGAAGTAAATCGACAGACTTATCGCGAAAATTGAATCACTAGTGGTATTACTATTGAAAATTTGCTGTAATCTATTTAGTCTAGGTAGCTAACAATGGTAATAGAATGGAAATAAATAAAATATTTTAGGGATTCGACCTATTTCAATAATACTGATACTTTCTTTTGAAGCAGCATTCTGATTCCTATAAAGGAGAATTGAAAATGGGAACAATATTTCTCTAAAATAATTCATCCCTCGGAGTAACAGCCAACACCGTCCCCCAACCCGCTCAACATTACATTTGTTGCCTACAGCACGGCGGGCGTGTAGCCACCAATATTTTTATGAGAATTAATGTGATAACTTAGCCACCGGTTGCAGCGCCACTCGCTCCTAATTGGGTGTAAGGAAGGAGTAAGGTTTAATTTACTTCTTATCAAGTTTGTTCCATTCTTTTCGGTTCAACTTCCTTGCGTCTGTCCATGTCATTCCTCTTCAGCCCAATATCTTTCTGATTACTTCATCCCATGTTTGTCTTGGTCTTCCCCTTTTTTGGTATTTAATATTTTTGCTTTCCACACTCTTCTTCCTGATATGGTATCTTTTGTCCAGTGTAAATATCCACATCAGCTCAGTTGTCTCTGTTCTATAAACTCCAATGTGGATTCTATTTTTAGTTCATTCCTTATATTCGTGTTCCATATTCTATTCATTTTGGTAATAGCTTTAAGTCTTTTTAAAAACATAATTTCCCTAGCCTGTATCTTGCTCTTTTGCCGTTCCGTTTGTACCCTCGATTTGCTGCCCAAAGTCAGAACAGGTCTACAGACTGCTTTCACAATTTTAATTTTTATATTCCGTGATATTTATTTTTTACATACAAATTTTCTTCATTGTGTGATACTGTATGTTGTTCATTTTCTCTACTCTGCTGTTGACTTCTGCTTCTAGAGATCCAGTTTCTTCTATTATCACTCCTAAGTACGTAAAAGCTTGCAGTTGTTCTATTGCTGTTCCTTCAATTTCTATATAAGGTTCTTTTCCTATCTGCTTCTTCTTCTTTAAGTACCGTGCCCAAACTTTTAGGCGTGGGTAGCTTCTGTAACAATTTGCCGATATCGTTCTCGATCTTTTGCGTCACGTAACAATTGATCTGCTGATAAGCCAGTCCATTGACGAAGGTTTCGGAGCCATGAATATTTCTTTCGACCAATTCCTATTTTTCCGTCGATCTTTCCATTGCGTACTAACTGCAGCATCCTGTATCTCCTACCTCTCATTATATGCCCCAGATATTCAAGTTTTCTCTTTTTTATCATCTTCATTAAGTCACCTTCGCCTTGACCTACTCTGTTTAAGACTTCTCTGTTTGAAATGCGTTGAACCCAAGATATTCTGAGCATTCTACGATATGACCACATCTCAAAGGCTTCTAATTTGTTCATCATGTTAACCTTCATGATCCAGGTTTCACATCCATATAGTAATACAGGATACACATAACATTTTAGGAACTTGATTCTTAGTTGTAAATTCAGCTGAGAGTTGCTCAGAATAGATCTAAGTTTCATAAATGCTCCTCTTGCAATTTCTATACGAGTTTTAATTTCTTCATTCGGATTTAGTGTCTCGTTTATCCAACATCCTAGGTATTTAAAATGGTTAACTTTTGTTATTGATTCATCATTGACAATTAGTTGCATAGGGCCGACGTCTTGTTTACTAACCACAAGTAACTTTGTCTTTGTTGCATTTATATTAAGTCCGTTATTGGAGCATTCTCTAGTGACCCGATCTATAAGGAATTGAAGATCTTCGATATTTTCAGCCTTGATCGCGGTGTCGTCTGCATATCTGATATTGTTAATAGTTTCTCCCCCGATTCGAAATCCACATTGTCCTTCCAAGGCTTCATTAAAAATTATTTCTGAGTATACGTTAAACAAAGTTGGGGATAACACCCAACTCTGTCTGATACCTCTTTGAATGCAAATTTTGTCTGTTTCTTCGCCGTCTACCAGAATAGAAGCTTCTTGATTCCAATATAGATGTTGTAAAAGTCTCAGATCTTTATCATCCATTCCAATCATTTCTAGATATTCAAACAACCTATCATGTTGAACTCTATCAAACGCCTTCTCAAAATCTATAAAGCAGACGTAAATTGATTTCTGTACTTCCCACGATCGTTGAAGTTCCTATCTGCGTAACTTGTGTTTTGTTGATATTTATTTTCATTCCGTTTTAGTTAAACACTTCTTTTCTTATTTCCAAATTATTCTGAAATTTTTTTTCCAATTTTTTTTAATTAGCACCATATCATCAGCAAATGTTCCTTCCGAGATTTCCACATCTCGCAGATGTTCAAATCCCTACATTCAGTTTTTAACCCCTTATTGTGCATTTTTTTATTAATTTCATCCATACATATTAGAAATAGTGTTATGGCAAGTGCTTTTCCCTCTTAAACCTGCATTTATTGTGACTGATATTCAACTGATGTTGAATTATTTCTAATTACGAACATTGTTCCTACAATTCTTGTGAACAAAAATTGTATATTTTTGTATCAGTCTTTGTAGCTTGTTGTGCATTCCTTTTTTTTTGTATTTTTCATAGTTTCTGTCTTGGTACTTTATCGAAGATTTTTTCTAGGTCAAGACATGTTGCGCATATTTTATCTTTTATCTTGCATCGCTTTTGTGTTATGTTTTAAAGTAAATATGCTCCTGTATACTTCTACTACTACCGCTTCTATCCTTATTGTCTTCTGTTCTCTCCGTGACACTTTCAGAAGTTGTTCGCTTAATCGTTTTACTTCTTCCAAAATACTTATCCTGGTCTCTTCTCATGCGTTTCCCTTCTTTAAATCTATCTATTTCGCTTCTTGTTCCTTTGTCGCTTATATTCATTTTAGTGGATAATTTAATTTAATTATACTTAATCTCTAATTTAATTAATTTTATGGCCGGATCTGTATTTTTGAGATAAAATATATATATATATATATATATATATATATATATACATCCCGCTATCATTATGTCATCTTTTCATGTTGCAGTCATTTGGCATCACCAAGAAATACTATCATTTTCGAATTTTAATTCGTGTATGTTTGTTGAGCGCATTTTTTAACGCCCTGTATCGTTCTCAGTTTTCTAAAATTTTAATTTTAAAAATTTAAATTATATACAAAAATTTTTACACTTCATAACCATTTTGACTTCCACCACATAAAAATGTGTATTTCCCATCATTTTGCCGCTTTTCGACGTTGCCACGAGTTAAAAATACCGATCTTTTGAGGACAGGTAGAAAAGGTCTATTGTAAACTTAGAGGATGGAATATTTTGGTAAAATATTCCATCCTCTCAGATTATAAACTACATAAAAGGTAGGTTCTTTACCTGTTCAGCTGGATTACCAAGCAAGGGTCTAAATATTTTACGAGTTGAATTGTGTTTATTTGATTTCATCTGTTAAATTAAAATTTCTCATACCGACTTAAAATATTTGTTTGAAAAATTCATTTTATATTTTCGTTTAATTTACTTAGGGTTTTTGGTCAGAATTTTGAAGAAACGCTTGGTTTGACATAAAATTTGGGACACGTACCTATAGCTAATATGTTAAAGAAAAAAAGTGATATTGTGCCGATATGTGCTTTTGATCTGGAGGTGAGTTTCGTCGGTTATAGGGTATGAAAACAAATACGTTCAAATAAGTCCGGAATTGGATAAACTGACTAATTCTAAGCAACTTCTATTTTATAGCGTTTTTCACTAAGTCAATACTTTTAGAGATATTTGCGAGTTATGTTCATTTTTCAACAAAAAAAAACGTTTTTATACGGTTTTTCGCAAATAACTCAAAAAGTAGGTACTTTATTGAAAAAAAATTAGCAAATAGTAAATATAGCTTATAAAAAAGTGAAAAAATGGTATATGTGTCAGGTCTGTAGACCCAGTAGAAGCAGAGTTATTGCTAAGCTTTGTTTTAAAACCAAGAGGAGTAGGTAAACTAAATGGCAGATTCACACCCAAGAAAGTCACTAGAAATATCATCAGATAAATCTTCTTTTTTGGTTGATCATATCGGCCTTTGACGGTAATCTTGACTAAAAATCTAAAAATAAAAGGAAGAACGCAGAAAATACAAAAATTGCTGATAAAATAAATAAACTAACCTATGAAATGCCAATAGTGTCAAAATTTGATATGAGTAAAATTGCCTGAGGTTGTACCAATTACAAACAAGGTGTACGGCGCGGGAAATTTGAATGACTCCTCTTGTTTAAAAACAGACTATAGTGAAAAATAAGCTCTTATATCTCAAATTCCAAATCGAATATTTTAACGTGAAATAAAAAAAATGAAACACTTTTCTGGAAAAACTATTACAACTTTCTTAAAGTGTTTAAGAAAACGTTTATTTTTATTTTTTTTTTTTAGTCTCCAGCAGCAAGAGTAAGCAGGTTACGCTCAAAATACAGTTGTTCCTTTTTTTTTGGTTAAAAATATTCTAAAAACTCCCTCTAATTAACAGCGCAAATGGAATTAATCGTTACCACTTCACAAGTAACTTTATGTATTGTTTGTGTTTGTAAGTTTCATCAGTTCAAAGTGCTTATTTGTGGAAAAATTTGGTTTTAAAGTAAATTTTTTTAAATCTTTAATTTTGAAAAAAAGACTTTTGTCAAAATAACTTAAAAATTATTAGTGATACCAAATATCTTAAAGAGTAAAAAATGTAGGTGTTGCTTTTTTAAATATTTGGAATTTTTTGATTTTCTGGAAGACAAAAATTGGTTAAGATATGGCTGTTCAAAATTTGCATATACATACTCGTGACTAGTGATTCGTTCGAGGCCTTTCAACAAAACCCCTTTCAAAAATAAGCATTTTGAACCAATGCAACTTACAGATCATATACAGGGTTTCCCCGAAAATAGTGCGTTCCTTAAAGGTATAGATAGAAAGCACAATGTAGAGCAAAAAAGTCTTATAACATTTTATTCTAAATTCAGCCGTTTGACCAAAAAACGAAAATACATTTTGATATGCAAATTGATACTCAATTAGTAAATAAACAAGGGGTCCCATTAGATTAAATTTCACAGTCACAGGTTCTTCTACGCCATGTTGCCAGGTCATATAAATTTATGAAAATAAAAATTTACTCTTATGGAGAACAACGTAATTTTTGTTGAAACGGTTAACTTTAGGAAAAAATGTTACAACACCTTTTTGTTCTAAATTGTGTATTATATCCACACCTTAAAGGAACGCACTATTTTCGGAGACACCCTGTATAAACAATACATTTATCTAAAGTAACGTGTGAAGCGATAACAATTAATTTTCATGACTTTCTTTTGCCAAAAAAAAAGGGAACGATTTTATTTTCAGCGTAATTTCTTACTTTTCACGCTAGAAACTGTTTTAAAAACACCAAAAAAAATTTTTTTTAAACACTTTAAAAGAGTTATGATGAGTGTTTCCCGAAAAGTGCTTTATTTTTTTGGTTATTTTACGTTGAAATATTCGATTTGGTATTTGACGAATAAGAACCTATTTTTCATTAGCTGCAACCCTGCTTCTACTGGGTCTACAGACCTTATACTGACACCTCTTTTTCATAAGCTATATTATTGCTAGGAATATTTTCTTCGATAAAATATGTACATACTTACTTTTTGAGTTATTTGCGAAAATCCGTCCAAAACGTGTTTTTCTATGAAAAATAAACATATTCACTCGCACATACCTCGAAAAGTATTGACCTAAAACTTTTATAGAACAAAATTTGCTTAGAATTAGAATTAGTCAGTTTATCCACTTCCGGACTTATTTTGCACGTATGTTTTTTCACCTCCAAGAAGGGGTGAAAGTCACATCCAGGACAAGAGAACATATCGGCATAATCTCACTTTTTTCTTTGGCATTTTAGCTACGTGTGTGCCAAATTTTATGTCAATCCAAGCGGTTCTTTAAAATCTGGAGGTTTTGCGATATTTTATCGTGAGTGAATGGAATAATAATTATTACAAGGGCAATTATTGCCGTTGTCACTTTTAGATAAGAAGTCATTATCACAATGATATAGTCAGGTTAACTGAATTGTATAATTATTGTTTTTATCATTAAATGTGAAAACCTAGAATTATCCATGTCTGTCCGTCAATAAACACAACTCGTCTATTAGTAGGACAGAAAGAATGACAAATAAGGTGTCAAATGAAAGCCTATAACCAAAATATGATATTACATGTGAGAAGTTTGACCTCGGACTGCCTGTTCCAGAGTTGCAACCGAAAGTACTGTTTTAAATTCGTCGAAATAGTACAAACTATTGGTCAACACGACTAAGAAAGACCAGAACAAATACATACTTCCGGTTTCATGCCTGTCTGTTCGTCCATATCTGTAGGTGAACAAAATTCATCCGTCATATCAGCTGACAAAAAGTTACACGAAGGGTTCAAATATCGACTGCCGGTTCAACTTCCGGTCACTTTTTGTGAAAAATTAGAACTTACGATGTCCAATTGCTTGTTACAATTTTTTTTATAAGTGTTCTACTCTATCTATTCTGACTTTTCATTAACTTACTTAGATCACATATAATTTAATACAGTTTTGATGTCAGGGTCTTCAAAATTTATGTGGTGAGTTCCGGTATGTGATGAATGAAAAACGACTCCATAAGCAGAAAAAAAAAGTGTTCTCAAGACCTAAGACAATACATCGACTCACAAGAGCGTTGTGACAGTAGCAAAAATTCGAGTTGGGGTTCTAATTACTTTCTCATGCGGCTTACTCTCCTGACTTGGCCCCCTCCGATTATTAAGTTTTCCCAAATCTGAAGAAATGATGGGCGAGTCACAAAGTTTCACAAAAAAGCGAATATTTCGCGAAATGAACGTCAGATCGAAAAACTAAAAAATGCGTGTTCAATATTTTTCAAAAGTCTATCGAATGATACCAAAAACGAACCCCCACGGAAAGGGGTGAGGAGTAAATTAAAAATTTTAAATACGAACCCTGCGATATTTCGCGAAATGAACATCAGAGTGCCAGTGTGTGCTTTTTTTCTGGGGATGAGTACCACCCCCTTCTCGAGTGTGAAAAAATATAGGTCCAAATAAGTCCGTAAGTGGATAAACTAATTAAATTCCTTGTAACTTTTGTTTTTAGATGGTTTTTCGCAAATAAATCAAAAAGTAAGTATTTGATCGAAAAACTATTCCTAGCAAATATAAAGCTTATAAAACAGTAAAAAAAATGATGTATGTATGAAGTCTGGACACACAATAAAAACAGAGTTGGAGCTAATCAAAAGTTGGTTCTTATTCGTCAAATTCCAAATCGACTAGTTCAACGTAAAATGTCCAAAAAATAACGCACTTTTCGGGGAAAGCCCGCCACAAATTTTTTAAAGAGTTTAAAAAAAGTTTTATTTTTGTTATATAAAAAGTATCTATTCTATCACCATCAGCATCAAAAGTAGACCGGGCAGTATCGTCGCCCCCGCTAGCGAAATTATTCCGATTCGATTTTTTTGCACAAACTTACTCAAAAAGAGGTCCTTATAACATATCCAAAGGGTGCCGGGCGGTGCATTGGTCGAAAAATTGTTTAAAAAATTTTTTTGAAACAAATTCACAAAAACAATTTTTTCATTTCGAACAATTTTTTAGATAACTTGTGTCATTCTGGGCAAAAAAGGTGTCTTGCCATTTTTGTTTAAAATTGATTGTTGTCGAGTTATATGCGATTAAAAATTTGAAAAATGCGAAAATGGCCATTTTTAAGTCTTAATAACTCGATTAAAAGTTATTATTATGAAATTAAAAAGTGAGCAGATCAAGTTTCAAACCCTTGCTTCAAGGTCCTTAAGAGATTTTTGTCATTACTTTATTACAAAGCTGTTATTTTTAATTATTAATAATTAGCGCTATAGTCCCGGATTTATCGTCGCCCCTGTTAGTGAAATTATTCCGATTCGATTTTTTTGCACAAACTTACTCAAAAAGAGGTCCTTATAATATATTCACAAGGTGCCGTGGTCGAAAAATTGTTTAAACAATTTTTTAAACAAATCCACAAAAATAATTTTTTCACTTTGAACAATTTTTTTTTAGATAATTTTGGACATTCTGAACAAAAAAGGTCTCTTGTCAATTTTCTCTAAAATTGATTGTTGTCGAGTTATACGCGATTTAAAACCTGAAAAATGCGAAAATGGCCATATAACTCGACAAAAATCAATTTTAGAGAAAAATCTCAAGATACCTTTTTTGCTCAGAATAACCCAACTTATCTAAAAAATCGTTCGTAATGAAAAAATTATTTTTGTGAATTTGTTTAAAAAATTGTTTAAGGTGATACAGTAGCGATCAACAGGTAGCCAAAACGCGTTCCAAGATTGCGGCTGTAATTTTGAATATTTTTTCAAGATATTTGGCACACGTATCCGTAATATAATAAAGAATGGCGGTACAGAGCCCAATTTGAAAAATATATTAGGTAATATTTGAAAATTATTCTGTAATTAAATACAATATTAAAAAAACGAGCCTGTACCGCCATTAAGAAGAACAAAAAAATACACTTTCTTCAAATAAACTTTTTTATCCGATGCCTAGATTTTGTGTCATTTTGGAACTACTAAAATGTTTTATTTCATTAGTCCAAAACAAAATTTAAATTTTTTAATTTGACAAAATATTTCCACGCACAGGCTGTGGTCTGTATTAATTCGAGAACCAAGAGAGACAGCTCATTAACCGCCTTTCATTTTTTCTTAGAAAATAAACGATCTCTACACAAAGTACTTATAGGATAATACGCCGCCGTTATGAAATGATTGTAGGATGTTAAAATGACGAAGGATGTTTTACCCGGAAATCCGAATTTTATATACTTTTGTTATATTTAATACCCTAATAGCACATGACGTCCTTTGGACGTCCAAAATAGGTCAATTTTTGGTCCTAACGTCCATGGACCATAAACGGACGTCCTTTGGACGTCCGACGCTGGACGTACTTCGGGTGTACTAAATATGTACGTCCTTTGGACGTCCGGCGTTGGACGTCCTTCAGGTGGACTAAATATGTACGTCCTTTGGACGTCCGGCGTTGGACGTCCTTCGGGTGGACTAAATATGTACGTCCTTCGGACGTCCGGTGTTGGACGTCCTTCGGGTGGAATAAATATGAACGTCCTTTGGACGTCCGTACTCGGACGAAATACGGACCTTTTCCAATCGTCCATATTGGACATATTCTACCAATAAGGGGATTAAACAGCAAAATTATTTAATAAAATATTAACTTAATTATGTTAATAAAATAGTTTAAATGGAAAAGATTATAAATCATATTTAATTCAAAACTGTATATGTAGTTTAATATCTAATACATGTTTTTGTTTTTATGTAAAGTGTGAAAATCTGATCGGTAAATTATTCGTTATGTCCACTCTACATCAACAATAAATTGAACAAGAAATTGACTAAGTTATTCAAGGCCAAATTTGACGAGTACAAAATGTATGATTTGTAAAAGAAAATGAAGGAATTTGATGAAATAGAACAATTGGATATGTTTTATTTTGTCAAATTTCTTTATTTTCTGTTTATTCACGGCAAAATTGGAAGTAGAATTGTGTTTTGTATAAGCCAAATTTGACCTTGAATAACTTGTCGTCAATTTCTTGTTCAATTATTGTTGATGTAAAGTGGACTTTATAATGTTTTATTATTCCCGTTACCAAGATGATAGAAGTTTGGTGGTTAATTCTAATAAGCAAAAATATAATTTTTATCAATGTATCCTTACTACAGATGAATATTGAGAGCATCTTTTTGAAGTTGAGCGTACGTGTGCCCAAAATAGGTCCAGTTTTAGTCCTAATGCGGATGGACTATAAATGAACGTCCTTCGGACGTCCGACGTTGGACGTACTTACGTGTTGAATAAATATGAACGTCCTTTGGACGTCCATTGGACGTCCGTGCTCGGACGTCCGTTGGACATTGACATCGATCCGTGAGCGTCATCTGCAAAGAAGAAAATCACAAGCCAGGACAACCAATCCAAATAGTGAGTGTCTCAAACTTTTGTGTTGTGTTGTCAAAAGTTTATTTAATTATTTATGTTTTTCCTTACATACTTACATATTTTTTCAAGCTTTTTGGTATATTTTTCATATTTTTTACTATATTTCGATAAAAAAATTCTTCGCAGTTTTATCCTAATCAACATCATCATCATTCTATCCAAAAAGGCAAATCGCCAAAATCGCAATTTTATCATAATATGATATGTATATTTGCATTTTACCACATTTTTTCGATGTTTTGAAACATTTTTGTATATCTTTTGTGTATCTATCTATATTTTGTATATCACCCCTCCTCGGGGTGAAACTCACCCCCCAAATTCACATACTAATTTGTAAGTACACATACTTTGTAAGTATGGAATAAAGGTTGCTTAATATTAATCAGTTTATCGAAGTCCGGACTTATTTTGAACGTTTTTCACCCCAGAGAAAGAGTGAAACTCACCCCAGGGCAATAGCACACATTGGCACAATATCACTTTTTTTCTTTGGCATGTTAGCTATGCGTATGCCAAATTTCATGTCAATCCTTTAAAATTTACAGCAAAAACCATAAAAGAATGTAGTAATACTTGTTTTCATGAAGTCGGTGATAGAGTTTGACAAATCTTTATGGTTGTTAAATATCTTTTAATTTGTGTATTCGATTTTTAAAGGTAGGTACTATATATGTCCATTTGGCACAATAAAAAATAACCTTCGACCGGTACATATTGCTTGTATCGATGCTCGGTGCATTGTTCAGTCATAAATTTTACCTGTCCCTATAGCCTCGGCCGTCGGGTCCTATTGTAAATTATTATAATAATAGTCCGTCTCGGTATTTTATTATTTCTGTCATAAGTATCTCTGTGGAAATGCAAATGCTGCTTGTAACATCCCAAAAAAGTTGATTAACAGCAAGCTGAAAATTTGTTAATAGCTTCACGGTGTCTAGTCGGACAAACTTTGATGTACGGGAATACTGGAACCGGGGAAGTTTTAATTGTGGAACAGGTTAAAAACTTGGAACATCAGACTACCGAAAACGTTCCATGTATTTTGTCGGACAGAACTTCCAATTGATTTGTTACCATTTCATTAAACTCTTATGCAAAAATCAGACTGCGTACCAGTCTACTTTTATTCTCTTAATATTTTTACTTAAAAAAAGTGTACTACAATCATCTCGCTAAACTTAATATAACTGTTTTCGAGATAAACCCATTTTAAATCTGCGATATAACATAATTTTTTGCATAATATTGTAGTTAAATCCGAAAAATCAACTTAAAACCATAATAATAATTGTGCCAATTCTCATTTATGTCATTTATATTTTTGGAGATTTTTATGGTTTATAAGTTATTTTTCGAGTTTAGCGAGACGAATGTAGTATATATTTTTTAAGTAATAATATTAAGAGAATAAAAGTTTTGATTCGAAAAGTATATGTAATGTAGAGTCCCCTCAGCGATGTGATATAATATTATTACAGTATAGCTCCCCGTGCATGACAAGCTTGTGGAGGTAGCCCATATAGCCTAGGCTATAATATTATTAAAAAAATCACTTAGATGGGACAATGGCTTTAGGAAATTCGAGACATCAAAAATGGCCCATTTTTAAGGTGGTGCGTTAATTTCTTGGAGAAATGTAATTATAATTTAATGTAAATAATCTAATATCCAATAATTGTAAATTAATATAAGATGTAATATAAGTTCCTTAAAAAATATATTTTTTATTTCCCACAATACATTCTCCACAGGTATAAATATCGTCTCTAGACGTCCACCGAACGTCCTCCCAGGACGTTAGATGGATGATCGGCAGCAATACATTGGACCAAACTGGGACGTCCTATGAAGGCCCAATTGACGTCCACCGAACGTCCCTTCGGACGTTAGGTGGACCTCCATTGGGCGTTTGGCAACGTGGAATTTGGACCAAAATTGGACGTCCTGTTAAGGTACAATTCACGTCCCCTAAGACGTCCGATTAAGATCCAATTTACTCCGATTAAGGTCCAATTTACGTCCAATTAAGGTCCCATTTACGTCCGATTAAGGTCCAATTTACGTCCGATTAAAGTCCAATTTACGTCCGATTAAGGTTCAATTTACGTCCGATTAAGGTCCAATTTACGTCCGATTAAGGTTCAATTTACGTCCGATTAAGGTCCAATTTACGTCCGATTAGGGTCCAATTTACGTCCCCTAGGACGTCCGATTAAGGTCCAATTTACGTCCGATTAAGATCCAATATATGTCCCCTCGGACATTAGATGGACGTCCAATGGACGTTCGGTAGCGCGACATTTGGACCAAAATAGGACGTATAAAGGACGTTCCTCGGACGAAAACGGACGTCCAATGGACGTCCCTAAAGTCCGTGAAGGACGTCCATTGGACGTCCTTGTGCTATTAGGGTAGGTACCTACCTATAATTCTGGTGATTTTTTAAATCCTCTATTGTTAAGAGAATTTACACCTTTAGCCAAAGTTTTACGATTTTCTAACGGAAATTAACAAGTTATTTTAAATACGCACCAATTATCGATGTTGAAAGGAGTTTTTCAAGTTATAAAAATATTTTGTCTGATCAAAGAATATGTTTCCTCGTAAAGAATTTGGAAAAACACATTGTAGTGAATTATAATCGAAGATATATTTATAGTGATATTGTTGTTTTATTTTAAATAGGTAACTATTGGTAGCAGTTTTTGTAAAAACTGTGAATAAATTGCATATATAAAAAATGATTTTATTTGAAAAATAATAAATAAGATTACTAAATAAGACAGAAAATTTGTGGTTTCCCGAAATGCGCATTTTTTGAATTTTTGTGCATATCTTGCGCATATTTCGTAATTTTTTACCGCATATATATGCGAATATTTCATCAAAATTGATCGCATATAAATCCGCTCCCTAGTCATTGTATTCTGTTGGCTGATTCCAATGATTTGAGCCGCCGTACGACACGTTGGGACCAATGGGAGTGAAGATACGTAACTAATACCTATCAAGAGGTTTACTCAAACTTCTTTTCTGTACTTATACCTACCACTCGGTATAAGTACAAAAAAGAAGTTTGTGTAAACCTTTGCACAACTGTGTAAATACTAAAGAAAAATCTAAAATATTAAAAAAAAATAGTGGAATCCGTTAATCTGTTCTCGAAAAAATTAGCTATGAAAATGAGCATAATTTTCTATATCCCTAACTTTTGACGAGCAGTTTAGCTTAAATGGGGAAAAGCGGTAAGCTTAGACCAAACACCAGTAGGAGGCATTCAATTAATTGAGGAAAAAAATTAAATGGATAACAATATTCATTTCAGTTATAGAAAAGGCATTGCCCCGCTAGAATGGTTGAAATCACAAGTAACAATTAATAGTCCTACAAAAAAGACAGGCGCTTGAAAGTGATAAGACCATTGAACAATAAGCCTGCGAACTGCCTTTTAAACACATTCTTAAAAATAATCCATAACACAATTAAAAAAAGGTTTGTTAAGAAATTCTTTTATAGACTTCAGAAATTCAACAACTTCTCCTGATTATGTTTAAAAAACGTACGGAATGCACTAAATGAAAAAAAGAAGAAAAAGATTTATCATGCCGTTATACTCTAATATATTCTTACGTTGAATATTTGATGCTTCCCTGTAGAGTATAAAACGGACAGTTGTGTTTCTCCCGTGAGCTGCCTTTTTTAGTCTTCTTTGTCGTTCTATTCGTTAAATCCTATCCTCTCAAGTCACAGCGTCAGAAAGCAGTGGGTATATGCAGTGAACGAGAGGCCTATGTCGAGCAGTGAACGTTGGGGCCCTTTCGCGTTTATCATATGTAGAGAAGTCGCTTGTCAAAAACTGGACGTATGTAATCGTATTCTATTTGTTAAATACTCTCACCTAATATGTCATACCATGTGTGTTAATCCATTTTATTTCTACAATTTTAAAGTGTTATTACATGCCGTCATTTTCATTTGTCTACACCATCTTATTCTGCCAGTTAAATCCCATCATTTCAGACGCTGTACGTCACGATTGAACCAATAGAACCGTAGATACAAGACTAAGGCCCTTTTGACATGATGCTGTAATTGATTTTCATACGTCATTGTATTATATTAGTCAAATCCAGTTATTTTAGGTGCTGTACGCCACGATTGGACCAATAGGAGCGAAGATACGTAAATAAGGCCCTTTTGACATATTGCTGTATTTGATTTTTCTGTGTCATTGTATTCTGTTCATTAAACCCTACCATTTGAGCTGCTGTACGTCACAATTGGACCAATAGGACTAGATATACATAACTAGGGCCCTTTTGACTTGTTGCTGTATTTGATTTTTCTGTGTCATTGTATTTTATTTGTCAAGTCCTATTATTTGAGATGCCGTACGTCACGATTGGTCTTATAGGACCGAAGATACGCGACTAAGGCCCTTTTGACATGAGGTTGTATTTGATTTTTCTCTCATTGTATTCTGTTTGTCAAATTCTATCATTTGAGGTGCTATACATCACGATTGGACCAACAGGACCGAAGATACATAACTAAGGCCCTTTTGACATATTGCTTGTTTGATTTTTCTGTGTCATTGTCTTCTATGATGTCTAAGGCATATCTCTGATATGCCCTATTTTTAAATTGGACTTCGTAAGTCCTAGGTTTTCACCCACAAGCTTTTATTTGACACCTCATTTGTCATTCTACCCGGTATAATGGCGGAGGAGTTATATTGGCGGTCGTACGGACCGACAGAAAGAGTACCCAGCTCAAATATCTCACCTTTAGTACCATCCTTGGATTATAAGCTTTCATTTGACACCTCATTTATTATTATAGCTGGTATAATGATAGAGGAGTTACATTCGCGGTCGGACGGACCCACCGACAGACCGCCTAGGTCAAATATCTCACCTTTAGTACCATCCTTGTATTACCAGCTTACATTTGACACCTTATTTATCATTCTACTTGGTATAAAGACGCAGAAGTTATAGTCGCGGTCGTACGGACCGGCGGAAAGACAGCTTAGGTCAAATCGCTCACCTGTAGTACCATCATTGGATTATCAGCTTTCATTTGACACCTCATTTGTCATTCTACTTGGTATAAAGACGCAGAAGTTATAGTCGCGGTCGTACGGACCGGCGGAAAGACAGCCTAGGTCAAATCGCTCACCTGTAGTACTATCATTGGATTATCAGCTTTCATTTGACACCTCATTTGTCATTCTACCTGGTATAACGACGGAGGGGTTATATGCGCGGTCGTACGGACCGACGGAAAGACAGCCTGGGTCAAATATCTCACCTTTAGTACCATCCTTGGAATATAAGCTTTCATTTGACACCTCATTTGTCATTCTACCTGGTATAATGACGGAGAAGTTATATTCGCGGTCGTACGGACCGACAGAAAGATTGCCTAGGCCAAATATCTCACCTTTAGTACCATCCTTGGATTATAAGCTTTCATTTGACACCTCATTTATCATTCTACCTGGTATAATGATTGAGGAGTTATACTCGCGGTCGGACGGACCGACGGACAGACCATGTAGGTCAAATATCTCACCATTAGTACCATCCTTGGAATATCAGCCTTCATTTGACACCTCATTTTTCATTCTACATGGTATAATGACGGAGGAGTTATATTCCCGGTCGTACGGACCGTCGGAAAGACAGCCTAGGTCAAATATCTCACCTTTATTACCATCCTTGGAATATAAGCTTTCATTTGACACCTCATTTGTCATTCTACCTGGTATAATGATGGAGGAGTTATATTGGCGGTCGGAGGGACCGGCGCACAGATCGCCTAAGTTAAATATCTCACCTTTAGTACCATCCTTGTATTATAAGCTTTCTTTTGACACCTCATTTGTCATTCTACCTGGTATAATGACGGAGGAGTTATATTCGCGGTCGGAGGGACCGACGGAAAGACAGCCTAGGTCAAATATCTCACCTTTAGTACCATCCTAGGATTATCAGCTTTCATTTGACACCTCATTTGTCATTCTACCTGGTATAATGACGGATAAGTTATATTCGCGGTCGGAGGGACCGAGTCACAGACCGCCTAAGTCAAATATCTCACCTTTAGTACCATCCTTGTATTATAAGCTTTCTTTTGACACCTCATTTGTCATTCTACCTGGTATAATGACGGAGGAGTTATATTTGCGGTCGGAGGGACCGACGGAAAGACAGCCTAGGTCAAATATCTCACCGTTAGTACCATCCTTGGATTATATGCTTTCATTTGACACCTCATTTGTCATTCTACTTGGTATAATGATGGAGGAGTTATATTCGCGGTCGTAAAGACCGACGGACAGACCGCCAAGGTCAAATATCTCACCTTTAGTACCATCCTTGGATTATCAGCTTTCATTTGATACCTCATTTGTCATTCTAGCTGGTATATTGACGGAGGAGTTGTGGTTACAGACAGACGGACAGACGGACGTGGATAATACAAAGTTTTCACATTTTTTCAAAATTGGGTGAAAACAATAAAACATGATGCCAGACTGATTTCTTTATGAAAATAATATATACATTCTCAAATTGTCTATTTTTCGTTGTGAATAATATTGTATTCAACAGTGATGCCAAGTTTCTGATGCCAAAATGATTGATAATGAAAGTGGGATATACGTTTTCATGTATATAACGGCAGCGACAAAACGGTAAAACACTGAACTAAATGTATATAATATTTTCACTGTACGATCATTTTGGACTCAAACATTTTATGGAATAAACTTATATAACTTAGTAAGAGGTAAACAAGGAAAGCTGATATATTAAAGTAACATCAAGGAATCAAATCTCTAACTACCGAGCTGATTAGACTTCTGGTAGCAAGTACAGGAATAAAGTTATTAAGGTAGTGTAAAGTGGCATCGATATACAGATGCCACTTTGCAAGACGATGCCAAATCGATGGTAAATGCATAATGTATCGATGCCAAATTGATAGTAGGATGTATATATATATATATATATATATATATATATATATATATATATATCTTTAAATATTATATTTCTTATCGGCAGTAATTAAACTCTTATCTATCAAAAAAATTCGAAGGAATGCGTAACCGGATCGACTCCTCGGGGTTAAAATATCCGCTAAAGCTAGTGCCGTCATAGCTTTCACTGAATTATTAACTAAATAAAACTTGTTAAAATGATTGAAATAGTTTAATCTTACTTGTCTGTTGTTATTTCTTTTATTCACTACTTTCACTTGTATGTACCAGCTTTTAAACACTTATTTTTGTACTCGGTTGAATCTGTTAACAGGATTGTGATTTCAGTTACTGGACTATACCCTGGAGAAATTAATCTATAATCAATATTGCTTATTATTACCACAATATTTACCGTTCCATGCAAATTCAATTTTTAAATTTCCTTTACTGTAAACGAGAATTGAAAATAGGAAGAATATTTCTCTAAAATAATTCATCCCTCGGAGTAGCAGGCAAGCATCCACCAACACCGTCCCCCAACCCGCTCAAGATTACATTTGTTGCCTACAGCACGGCGGGCGTGTAGCCACCAATATTTATGAGAATTTAGGTGATAAGGCAGCCACCGCTTGCAGCGCCACTCGCTCCTAATTTGATTTATATGTGTTCGAATTGAACTCATTTATTTCTAGTTATAGGGTTGGAATTACAAATAGGTCTGTCAAGCCGTGTGTAAATTTCTACTGTATATTTCCATTATCGGGAAGTCGGCACTACCTTTGTGCCATGATCTCATTCTTAAACGCCAGCAAGACAATTAATTTATACTTAAGACTACTTGAATACAATTTTAGAAGAGATTAATGATCGTTTCGAATAAAACGGTATCTTAATTTTATATTATATCCGTTGTGAAGTGGGTCTTATTTAAAACGAAAATAAATCTTTTTAGCTTGCCTTAACATTTGGCAGTTATTTCGGTAATTATTTCAACCAAAAATTTCATTTTATGATTTAAATCAAAAATGAATAACCATTTACAATTTCGTTGCAAAACGAAAATACAGCCGAATCATATTCTAGTCCAATCAGAGAGTGCAGCAAGCACCTTTAAACCTCATTCTCATTAGACGTGCAAGGAACCGGACCGGCAACGGCAAGGCACGGACAAGGTTTTCGGAGCCAATTCACACTGCGAAAGGCTTGCGGCGGGTTGGTTGCTTTGTGTAGTAAACAATGTTGAAATTGAACGTTAATACAAATTGCCCTAATATAATTAGACGAAGAAACAGAAAATGGAAACAAATATTACAGAAATAGAAAAAGACGTTGTTGGGTGCTTAAAATGCTAAAGAAACGCACAAAAGAAAGAGAAGTTGCAAACTTACACTCCGAACTTTTAGACGATCAGACAAAATTTTTCAAGAATAACCGAATGACAGTGGACGAATTTAACAACTTATTGCTGCATATTGAACCGTAATATTCAACCCAGTTCTTGAGTCACTCATCAGAAAAACCAATAAAACACCAAGACAGTACAAATTACTGCATATGCAGACGCTACACTTTAACACGACTAACTGAAGCGTTCAAAAACATTGATCCTGAAGTACGAAAAAGGCAGCTTTAAATAAACGAAGCAAAAACGAATTACATGACCGTCAAAACACAATGAAAATTATATCACAATAGGCAACTATACTCTTGAACGTGTGGATGCCTTCACATATAAAGGCACAGAAATCAGAAGAATTCCGTAAGGATCGAAATTAATGCACGTATTTCCAGAGGGGAATCGTGCATATTATGCTATTAAAAGATTGATGACATCGAAACTATTAGACAAAAGAACCAAAATGACTATCTACAGAACGTTGATTAGACCCGTATGGTTGTGAAACCTGAGCAATGACGAAAAGGGATGAAGCTCAGTTACAGTCGAGAGAAAAATACTGAGAAAAGTATATGGCCCGGTGCAAGAGGAAGACGGCACATGGAGAATTAGTAGAAACAACGAGGTTAATGAATTGAATGAAAGTTACGATATTGTACAATTTGTGGAAAGTCAAAGACTGTCATGGCTCGGACATGTGCAGAGAAAAAACAATCAATAAACAACAAAGAAAATATTACAATGAAAGGCGAAAAAAAAGAAATAGCCAGATCTAGAGGGATGGATGACGTGGAAGTAGAGTTGCACAAGTTTGACTTGAATGTTTGAACTTGACTTGAGTTTGACTTAATTTCAAGTCAAACTCAAGTCAATCCTTCTGACAAATAATTCAAGTCAAGTCAAACTGGTCAATCGTACAGGTTTGAAAATTCAAACTGTTTGTCAAACTAGTTTGAAAGAGTTTGAACACAGTAGATATACTTTTTTGTCGAGATTGACATGTTAGTTGCCAATTAAGATAAGAAAATTAATAATACAATGAATGTCACATAAAAGCAACAAGGAGCGATTATAATCAAAATAAGGTCGTAAATTTAAATTTCTTGAAAATTATTCCTGTATGCTTAGAACTGCTTGCTGGTAAGTTCCGTTTTATCGATATAACTTTAGGATAGGTGAAGGTAACACCATCTTTAGCATAGGTGAAAAACTGAAAAGTAATTGGTATTTGCTTAGTAAAAATTTTTTGTAACGGCATGCGTTTTCACGGTACATGGCGTTGAAGAACAAAAAATTTTACACATTTTTTACGATTTTGCCGAAACTACTGGCAACATCGTATATTATTCGTTATACAAAAATTTTTACTAAGCAAATTCAATTATTATTTTCCAGTTTTTCACCTATGCTAGAGACGGTGTTACCTTTTTCTGAAATACCTTTCTGATTCAAACTTTCTGCATTCAAACTCTTTATGATGACAGAATCGAACAGCGTGAAGCCAGTGGGACCGTATGAAAACCCATGTTACCGGAAAGTCAAGAACTTTGCCTTCAACACTTTAAATAAGTAGTACAACCTGGACCTATATTGTCTAAACCTTCTGGGCGCTCGGTAGAGCGCATACAACCGAGTTGAGTGACGCATGGCCCCTCTCAGCAAACGTCTGTCAGACGTCATCCTGCCGTATGAACATTTTCGTTCTCATCTCGACCAAAAAGGAAATACAATTATTGATGAAAATTTGGAAAAACTTAATTTTCAGCACGCTGGGGATACACTTGCCAAATAGAGTTGCACAAGTTTGACTTGAATGTTTGAATTTGAAATATTAAACTGGGGTCTTACAACTTGTAATATGAAAAAATGAATCTACACGGATAGTTTGACTTTCTGTCTGAATAAAGCACTTATTACTCCAAGTTCTCGTTAAGGGAAAGACGCAAAATGTCGCCTGTCAAAATTTTCAATGTGTTTTAAATTAAAACTTTTAAATGTAGATATTCATTTTTTTCGAATCCTGAGAAAACTAATAAGTATTCTTGAAACATTTAAACGCAGAATGAAAGATTGCGTTATTACCGAGGGCCGAAAGTCCCTTAGAATAAATAAAAAGTTTCTTTTGAATGAAATAGTTGCAATTAAAAATAACAGTAAATTTTCCCTGTTATGTTCACCCCTGTAACTTATTAAAATAAACATTATAGAAGTTTTCAGGGATGTTCGTCCCTCAGAAATAATGTAATCCTTCATTCTGCGTTTAAATTTTTCAAAAATACTTATTAGTTTTTACAGGATTCGAAAAAAATTAATACATTTAAAACATATTGAACATTTTGACAGGCAACATGTTACGCCAATGTTCTTAAGGGTTACAATTTATAATAAAAAAAGACTATTGGGCTTTTCAATAAACAGCACAAAATAAAATGATTTGGAATTTTTATGACTTTCTTTTATTAAAAAAGGCATTTATTTATCTTAGGGCCAGTTCCAAAAACATCTGGTAACAAGATGTACCAAGTTCCCTCGAAAACACCACAATACAAAAGTATATGGCTAAAGGTTATAAACCAAGGCCAGAATCAGAACAAAAAAAAAACAAAAGTATTGCTGTATATTCCTTGGTATTTCTTTAAAATTTAAAACTAACCATAGGGTTTTATATCTACAATTTAAATTTTTTTCGGATAGAAGCTACAAATGTTGGGTTTAAATTTTAAAAAATTAATGTATAAATCGAGGGGTTCGAGCGGAAAACCAATAACTAACAAAACCATTGTTTAGAAATAATCGCGATTAAAGATTTTTGGAAGTTTGAAGAAGATTTAAAATCGTCATAGGAAGTTTTGTCAAATATTTGTTATAGCCAAATGGTAGAGAATTTAATATTTAGTTAGAATAATTTTGATAAGTTTAATTTATAAAAACTTCTTTACAAAAAAAAATAAAACGTTATATTTATCGGGTTTTACCTCGTTGAATGAGTATAACATTTGACTTTATTGGTTTTTATTTTGAATTTTTTTAATTATAAAATAAAAGTTAATTGTATATTATTCCAACAAAAATAAATAAATCTGCATTCTTTTTAGAAAATTAAAAGGTAAAATGTGTTTTCTTCCGATTCTTCTCACATCATTACGTCTGGAATCTGGAATTCGATCTACGATATAATTACCGGTTTTTAAATTTGTTATTCAAGGATGCACCTCTTCTGGAAAATATTTTCTTGGCACATGTTTATCAAATCGGTTTTCTTTGCTTCACTTATTGGAAAGGTACTTTTATACAACTTTCGTAAATTGCCCGGAGTTGGTAAGTCTATGGTTGCTTTTTGGGATGAAATGTGTTTTAGCCTTTTAGTATGAGTTTTTTTTTAATTCAAACCAATATCTTCTGATATTTTTATTAACTGGTTACCGTTTTCCGCTATTGTCCTGTTTAAAATATCATCCAGTAGAATCACTGTTAGCTACAGCATTTATTATATCATTTGAGAATATACACATCGTTTTTTAAAAAACTTTTGACACACTGGAATTCATTCATGGTAAGCTAGTGGAAAGAAACATTTCTTACTAAATGTTCGTTCCTTTCTTTGGGAAGTTTTAGGGACAAGACTTGTCCTAATTAGTCTAACAGTTATATTGTGCAAAATAAAAAATTTTCTGGACTAAACTACTACTACTAGATTCCAGTAATTTCTACAGAGTTTCAATAGTCTTCAGACAACTTTTCAGTACACTTAAATTTAAATTTACTACAATTGATTTGCTGTGGTAGCTTGGAAGCTCTGAGTTTGTTTTTCATTATAAATATAGCCCCATTCTAACCGCTTTTTTGTTTTCGTAATATTCAATTGTCAATTTACACCATCTTTTACTGGGTTTTCGTAGGAAAAAAGTGTGCTGAAATTTAATAAACTTATCATATTCTAAAATTCTTTATCGGATTTTCGCATGAATATATTTTGTTAAAATGAGCAATTTTGTAATCTTCATCTCCGATAAAATGAATTATCAGTTTTTAACTTAGAAATGTTTCTAATAAAATTAGTAACTTTACACAGGAAAAAGAAGATAAATGATTCTACCGGATTCTCATATTATAAATATGTTTACAACAAAGTATTTTTATCAGTAAAGGTATATATCGGGTTGGTGTTATTTGAAAATATGAGTTAACGGTTTTTACCATGTTTGGATTTTATTAGTTATTGTGCTTAAAAATGTTAATATCAAATAATAACATTTACCAGTGGTAGGAGACGTGTTTTTACTACAGCAGAAATAAAAATACCGGATTTCATAATTTTCGTATTTATCGGGTTTTCGCTCGAACCCCTCGAAATATGCATTAAGCTTTCTTAATTATCCTAACTAGCGCGTTTATTGGGTTTTATTTGTCTGTCTGCGGTTTAAATATCATATCAGCTAACGGACCGTTCAAGTATTACGTAACGCAGTTTGGGAGGGGGGGGGGGGTCAAAATCAAAAATTGCGTTACGCAATAGTTAAACTCCCATAAGAGTGCGTTACGTAGGGGGGGGATAAAAATCTTCAAAGCTCGCGTTACGTAATACTTGAACGCTCCCTAATACATTTCTATGTTTATTGAAATTTGTCAAAAAAAATTTTTGGACAAAGGCGTAGGCGGTCTCATTTCAAATTGAAAATAAACACGTTGCGTAATATTCAAACTTTTCAAACTGTTTGAAGATGTTTGAATTCAAGTCAAACCTACACATATCGAAATCAAGTCAAGTCAAACTTTTTTATAAAAAAAGTTTGATTTTCAAGTCAAGTAAAGTTTGTTGAGTAAAATCAAACTAGTTTGACTTGATGCATCTCTACGTGGAAGACGACACAAAAACTATGAACGTAAGACAATGGAGAAAAAGTACACAAGAGAAATCCGAATGGAAGGACATAGCCAGACAGGCAAAGACCTATCCAGAGTTATGATGCCAAAAGAAGAAGAAACATTGGCACATACTGAGGGACCTCTTCAAAAACAAAATGCTTTTTTCTCTATCGTCTTTATAAAACTGCTTTTAAACAACCAAGATTGCAGATTACTTGCCGGTAAGGTATTCACACTGTCGTGACCTTCACGGCACATGCTGGGAAAAAATTGTTTCGAAAAAAACGTCGCATGCAATGCCCGTCGCTTTCGGGTGCCTGGCACGCCTAGTGTGAATTGCATCCCGTGAAGTTCATAAGATTTTATGTAAAATGCATCTTGCCGAGCCGATGCCTTGCCCATGTCGAGCACTTGCCTTGCATGATAGTGAGAATCAGCCTTTACTGGTTTCGAAACTTATTAGTCTCTCATCGGGAGGCACATATGCTGCTCTCTCTGATCCAACCAAAACAAACCCCGGAGTGTAGTCACGGATTGCAACGAACGAAATGGCATAGATGCCCTAGCGACAACTGCTAGCAAAAGACTAAGTTTTCACTCTAATGGCATATAAAACAACGTAATGTTACTCTACATTTCACCAGACTGAAAACAATGGGAACCTTCTCTGGTTACACCTCCGAGGCTTCTACAATTTGCAACCCACACGGATGCTGAGACTAAGGAAGATGAGGGAATTTTACAATTTATAATTCACGTCCCATCTGCTCAACGCGGTAAAGTTCCAACGAGAATGGTTCCCTTCGTACTCCAATTAGAGTAAACATGTAAATCAAAAATGAATAACCATTTTCAATTTCGTTGCAAAACGAAAATACAGCCGCATTATATTCTAGTCCAATCAGAGTGTGCAGCAAGAACCTCTACCGGTTTCGAAACTTATTAGTCTCTCATCAGGAGGCACATATGCTGCCCTCTTGTTTTCAGTCTGGCGGGATGTAGAGTAACATTACGTTGTTTTATAATGCCATTAGAGTGAAAACTTAAACTTTTTTTATGATTTAAATTCTTTACATTCTTCCACATTTAAAAAACATGGGTTTTGGTTTAAACGTTTTCAGTATATCTGCTTGTTTTTAAAAGACTTACCTTTATTATTTAAAAGTCCTAATAGAAAAAGGTAACTGCTTATATTAATACATTGAAGCCTTACTGATACAGTGAATTAAGAGGAAAGGAGCATTTTGACGCCTGTCAAAATTTTCAATGTATTTTAAATGTAATTATTTTTTTTTCGAATCCTGAGAAAACTAATAATTATTTTTAAAAAATTTAAACGCAGGATGAAAGATTGCTTTATTACCAAGTGCCTAAAATCCATTAGAATGAATAAAAAGCTTCTTTTGAATAAGATATTTGAAATTAAAAACCACACTACATTTTCTCTTAGTTTTTCACCCCTGTAATTAGATTAAACATTATAGAAGTTTTCAGGGATTTTCGGCCCTCGAAAAGAACGTAATCTTTCATTCTGCGTTTAAATTTTTCAAAAATACTTATTAGTTTTCGAAACTACTTATTGCAGCCGAAAATATGTACTCATCCCCTTAAGTCAATGCTAAAACCCAGAGTCATCACTGCTAGTATTATGGATGAACCTGTGACAATGACAGCTCTAAAAGGGTGCCCTCAAAGGGGTGTACTATTGCCCCTGCTGCGGTGTTTGGTCTTGGATGAAATCCTCACTAAGTTGCATGATTCTGGTTTTACAACCCAAGGTTACGCAGATGACTTGGTTGTTACAATCAGGGGCAAGCATGACCAGACTATATCTAGTCTCATGCTAACTGCTCTTAACAGAATTAAAAGTTGGTGCTCCACGGAGGGCTTAAATGTCAAAAAACGACTCTAATACTATTCAGAATGAGGTATAAATAGAGTGTATGAGTGGCATCACATTAGACTATTCCAAAGAAGTAAAATATCTGGGGGTAATCCTAGATCAGTAACTCACCTGGAATATTCATATTTAAAAAATATTATCCAGAGCCTTGGTGGAAAATCAAAACATTTAGAAATATTTGGGGCCTGAAACTTAAAATGACCCTCTGGTCATATAAAACGATCATTACGCCCATGGTCAAACACCGATCACTCATATGGTGCCCAAATCACACCAAACATCAGATAACGCCAAGCTACAACAATTCAGGGTATAGCCTGTGTGGGAATAAGAGAGAAAATATCAACATATGTCCCATTGCAGCTCTAGAGGAGATGCTGAACCTTTCTCACTTGCAGTTCTGCATAAGGAGAGTGGGAGTAACCATCCTCTTAAAACTGGAACCGACACAAATAACGAAACCTGGAGATCTAGTTAATCACCTAAAAATTTTGGATGGAATTCCATTGAATTCTAAGGACCGGCCAACATCATAATATGCCATGTCAGTCAAATTTGACTTCGAAACACTCTTTGAAGGTTAACATAAAACCCCCAAATTGGTGAACAGTTTGAACCGAAATTGGAAGAAGGTTCACTCGTAAGGTATAGAGACAGATATAAAATAGATAAAAGAGCAGGAGTGAAAATGTCTTGGAAATCTTTTAAAACAACCCGAAAAAACTATCTTTCAAGCAGAAATACATGCTACTGACATTCGTGGCTAAGAATGTCTCAACCAAGGCACTTGTATTGCAGAAGTCTGTATTTAATCAGACAACCAAGCCGCGTTTAAGGCTCTAAAGTAATTCACTTGTGAGTTAAAGTTGGCTTGGGATATACAATTTTATGATATTACTTATTTACCTACACACTTTTATAAAATATGCATACTATTGTGTATGTTTATTCTAGTTTTTAAATATCGTTTATAGTACAAGAAACAAGATGTGACACAGCAGAAACCAAGAGGATACTAAGAACATCAGAAATGAAAACGCTGAGGTCAATAACTGGGAAAACACTGAGAGACAGAATACCGAACGACAGAATATGAGATCTCTGTAACATACAGGATATACTACGCTGGGGAAGACAGAGACGACGAGAGTGGAATCAGCATGTAACGAGAATGGACAGCGAGAGAATAGCCCGTATAGCCAGGGATTCGAAGCTAACAGGCAAGCGACCAATAGGAAGGCCCTTTAAAAGGTGGCGAGATAGCTGGCAGTCAACATCACAGCTACGAATACAAGCGCAAAATCGGTAAGGAATAGGCCAAGAGGCCTATTATAAGAAGAAGAAGAAGAAGTTTATAGTATAAATATGTCAATCAATGCACCTAAAGTTATCAACGTCCGTTCGAAGACATAAATATGGTATGATGTACCATATCTGAAAACCATCAAAAATAATAGGTAAACATAGTTTTGTTTTGTTAGGATTCATGACCTATCGGCACTTTTAAAAATGCTGATTTTTTTATACATTTTGTTTTATTATCACAGTTCTCTCGCGTAGAGTGTTGCCTCACCAGTCGATTATTCGAAGTGTGAATAGGAAGATCGACATACGATTTACGATTTAATAGACGAATCGGACACACGATAAGTGTAGGCTATTGATTATGTACTAAAGAAAGGAACTACAACGTTAACGAGGTTTTATTATTTCATATGGTCGATGAATCTCTATATATGAAAAAACCGCGGAGTGCTACCATTTAAAGGGGTGCGTTTTTGAGTAATGGGTGAATTAGTCCCTGGGCACACGTTACATTAGGGTGAGTTCTATGCACTTTTGTTACAAACACGTCTACATAGAAATTGTTCCTGGTTAAATTTCCTATCTAAATATAACTTTTTAAAGTCAAAGATACTTTTTTTTACAAAAATATATTCAAAAGAAAAAGCACAAAGAAACCCAAAAGAAAGGAATTTTGTTTTTTGTCCCATAACTTTTGTCCACGGGGATATAGGTATAGACATTGCTTCACAGAAAAAAAACTTACATATTTTGTCTTTAAAATGGTGTTTGGTAGTGGTCATTGTGATTTACAGTTTTCGAAATATGATTTTTCAAAGTTCGCCACTCACAGCAATTTTGGGCAATTTTCCTTGTTATTTCGAAAATATTGTTCTGTAACTTTTTTCTACGTAACTTTAGGCATATGCAATGGTACATGTAAGAGGAATAGAAATCAATTACCTTTAAAATATTCTACTGTATAATGTTGTACGACTTCATTTAAAGAGGTTATCTTTTTCAAGACTTTATACTCTTAACGAGTTTTTATATTTTTACGATTATTTTTTAAATTCCCCATTATAACTTTTTTTCTACATTTAGGTATATATTATATAATAAAAAAGATAGCTTATTCTGTTTACTTTAAAATGGTGTATTACAAAAAATTCTAGGACTATTTTTGAATAAGATATGCTTTTTCAAAATGTAATAAGTACTTGCAACGATTTTTGATTTTAGGATTATTTTTTAAATTCCCCCCATTATAACTTTTTTATGTGATTGTGTGTTATGATTGAAGCTTATTTTTTATAGGTAATACTTTGGATCCACTTGACTCGGCCGGGCAAACTTCAAAATATGGATTAATTCCAATATTTACTGTCAAAGCTCCTGCACCACAAGCTTTGCTTGAAAAAATAGCATGTAAATGTACCAAATGATGTACAAAAAACTGCGGTTGTAGGAAGATAGGAATTAGTTTTTCAATATTCTGCAAAGGGTGCATGTGCATGGGTACTAATTGTGGGAACTCTAAGATAACTGAGGAGTCAGAGGAAGTTATTGAAGCTAATAATAACGAAGAGATGGACTTTGATTTTGAAAATTTTTTAAATGTCAACGTTTAAATAATTTTAACTAAAGTGATGTTTTCTAAGACTAATGTTTATGTAATTTTTGTAAAAGAAATAATATTAAATAATACAGGTAAAAAAATATCAACGAATCACTCGGTTTCCATTACATATTTAAGTATAGATGATACACCATTTTAATTTAAACAGAAAGTAAGCCCTCTTTATTGAGCAATATATAGTATATTCATGTACAAGAAAAAAAAGTTATGGCAAATTTCAAAAATAATCGTAAAAAATGTAAAAATAATATTTTTTTGTATTAGGTATTATATATAATATATAATATATAATATATAATATATAATATATAATATATAATATATAATATATAATATATAATATATAATATATAATATATAATATATAATATATAATATATAATATATAATATATAATATATAATATATAAAAATAAAACGGGATAATACCCGAAGGTTGGCTGTATACCATCTAGTTAAATAAAATTAACATGAAGTAAAACTCCCTAGTGTAGTTGGTATATTTAATAAAAATTCTAAAAAAAATTTAAAAATCCAAACGGATTACGTTCAAAACGTTTTCGGACTTATTAGTCCATCATCAGTGAATCTAAAAGTAAGTAATCTCACTTAGTAAAATTGAAAAAGGGTGAAATTTTGAATGTTAAAAATTGAAAAGTGTGGTTACGATTACTTACTCTCTGTCCTTGCTAAATAGCCACAATGCCAAACACTGGTCAAGATGTATGTTCTAACTACATGGTGAAATTTGTTAAACAATTTGGCTTACATTGGATGCCAACGGATTAGTACAGGTACATGATGCTCTACTCCATTAATAAAAAGATTTTTTATTATGAATAGGTCTACATTGAACTACGTTTAGTCTGTCAATGATTTAGAAGGAAGTTGAAATACTTCAAATGTCAGTAACATTGACATCCAGGAAAGGGAATTTTTAAGGTATTAACCAAGGTCAAGATCCAATGTGGTTACGGAAATTTAAGTTTAAGACTGTGTTGGAATTTTAATTTTTAATTATATTAGAATTTAAATTTACTATTTTTTAAAAAATATTACAACCATTTCTATAAACTTGACTATAAAATTAAATTTGATCGAAATTATTGTCATAATATGGTAATGAAAACAAAATGTAAGATTGAATTAAATTAAATTAAATTAAATTCAATCTTACATTTTGTTTTCATTACCATATTATGACATATATTATTCTTTTGTGCTTTTTCTTTTGAATATATTTTTGTAAAAAAAAGTATCATTGACTTTATAAAGTGATATTTAGATAGGAAATTTAACCTGGAACAATTTTTATGTAGATATGTTTGTACCAAAAGTGCATAGAACTCATCCTAATGTAACCTGTGCCCAGGGACTAATTCACCCATTTCTCAAAAACGCACCCCTTTAAATGGTAGCACTCCGCGGTTTTTTCATATATAGATGTCCATTGACCATATGAAACAATAAAACCCCTTTAACGTTGTAGTTCCTTTTAGCTACCTTATTTTGAATATAATCAATAGCCTAGTGTGAACGGGCCGTAATAGGCCAGGGTAATAAGACAAAAATATACCCTGTTCGTGACACTCGAGCAGCCAGGGTACTGAAGCGTTTTTTCGACAAGTAATACCTATAGGAACAAATTGTAACTATTTCCTGCGTAGGATCTGGCGGCCATTTATATTTATAAACAATTAACTGTCAAAAAATGTCATTTTTCCCTTTTTTTTCAAATCAATGGAAAACAGTGAAACGTATGATTTTTTTAGTACAAATATCTTTGAGATTCTGGAAAATGCTTTAAAATGACATATCACAAAGTTTGATATACTCATTTATTGTTAATTTAATGGGGAAAAAAGTCGGAATTTCAAAAAAAAATATTTTCGCAATAACTGCTGTAAAAGTTAGTGTACAGGTTTGAAATTTTTGTCAAATGAGGGTTCTTTGGTGCTTAATATGTGATAAAAATTTCAACTCGATTCATTCAATTGTTTAAATTTTATTCGAATTGTTTATCTCAGTGAGCATTTTTTTTGCACTAACATAAGTCAGAAAAAAATGACGTTAGAACCATTCCACAGGTGTCAAATGGAAGAGCATGAACTATGTTTTCAACTTGGTTTAAAAAAAGCGAATAAAAAAATGCATTTATTAGTAATAAATAATTGTGCAAAAGTATCGTAAATCTTTCCTTATAAAATTTTGAATAACTTTTTCCAAAAAAATTAACTTTTTTACCCTGTTTTAAGTGCACAACTACCAAATAATGTTATTTATATCATAATTGATAAAAAATTGTAATAAATATATATAATTTCTTATATAACAAAATAAAAAGTTTATAAGGAAAGATTTACGATACTTTTGCATAATTATTTATTACTAATGAATGCATTTTTTATTCACTTTTTTTAAACCAAGTTGAAAATATGGCTCATGCTCTTTAATTTGACACCTGTGGAATGGTTCTAATGTCATTTTTTTCTGACTTATGTTATTGTAAAAAAATGCTCTCTGGGATAAACAATTTGAATAAAATTTAAACAATTGAATGAATCGCTTTGAAATTTTTATCACATATTAAGCACCAAAGAAGCCTTATATGGCAAAAATTTCAAAGCTGTACACTAATTTTTACAATAGATATTGCGAAATTAATTTTTTTTGCAATTCCGACCTTTTTTCGCCATTATATTAACAATAAATGAGTATATAAAACTTTGTAATATGTCATTTTAAAGCTTTTTCCATAATCTCAAAGTTATTTGTACTAAAAAAACCATAAATTTCACTGTTTTCCATTGATTTGAAAAATAAAGGGAAAATGCCATTTTTTGACACTTAATTGTTTATAAATAAAAATGGCCGCCAGATCCTACGCAGGAAATAGTTACAATTTGCTCTTATAGGTATTACCTGTCGAAAAAACGCTTCAGTACCCTGGCTGCTCGAGTGTCATGGAAAAAACCTTATTACCCTGGACTATAATACCTATGGCTTTTAACACATTGCTTAATTTGGTACTAACTGAATAACTCTCAAAATAGAACCGAAATGAAGGTAATATTGGCAGTATTAGGGCTGCTTTAAAATGTTTTCACATTTCTTTTTTCACTAGTTTAATTTTGTAATGTTGTGTAATACTTATTTTCAGAGAAAACATTAATAAAGTTGTTTACCACAACAAATAACGTAATGAAATGGAGTTATTTTGAATAAGAACTTACGCCGTCTCCTTGTATAAATCGTGAAAGTCACGTCATACTCCATTTGTCGCATTCCTGCGCGCTGCGGAACATCCGCTTTTAACTGCATTTTTCTTTCGAGATAAAGATAAGTCCTTTGTGTATTTTTATAGCTATTTGCGTATTTCATATTTTTAGAAGTGTATCGGCCTCAGTGGCGTAGCGTGAGTGTCGGCCGTCCGGGGCGGAAGACAATTTTGCCGCCCCCTTATTTAGGTATTTTCATTTAATGTATACTATACATTACATACATTAATTATAGAGAAAAAAGTTTATCTGAGTTTTACAATCACTTTTATCAATACAAACATTCTTTTACTTTAACCAATTAGATACATTGATATGACTTAGGTAAGTACCTATCACTTAAGATTAGGTACACCTTGACGATCGACAAATAAAATCAATTTTTAATTAGAACTAAAACGATACTATATTGTTATATTTTATTTTTATTGAAAAGTAATATGAGTATTTGTTAGAATTAAAATGATTATTTTTTAATGATTTATCTTCCAATCGTATAGTAAAATATTTGATCACGTGTTTAATTCTCTCCAATCAGATTAAAATTATACTGAGAATTATCTACTGTAGAAAATTACCGATAGAATTTTTTTAAGTAGATTGATTCTGTTTAATGGCAACCAGTTTCCTAGTTTTGACAACTGTCACATTTAAGAAAATATACATAATATACGTATTAAAAAAATATCTTACGAATATCACACGACAGTAAGAATAAATAAGAAAATAATGCTTCATTTTTACTCAAATTTGTGTATTTTGCAGACAACAAATTTTCGAAAAACTGTCGCATTATTTTCAATTTATTCTCACTCTCTTGTGATATTATACCATACCCGAAAATTTCCGTCTTCAATTAAAAATTTATACGTCTACTTTTTTAAGAGCAAAGTATTTTATTGCACCGTCAATGTCTATCGCATCACACACATCTTGCTCAATAGACAAAATAGTAAAATTAGTTAGTCTCGGAGTACTCACTGTCGATCTTAAATAATTTTTAATTAAATTCAATTTTGAAAAACTCCTCTCACAGCTAGCATTGCTTATAGCAACTGTGAAAAATATCCGGAACATTATTAAAATATTAGACAGAGTATCTTCCAGCTTGGATTTAACAATAAATTTAAATAATGCAAGTGAGTCTGCATTAATCAATTTATTTTCGTTGCCTGTAGCAGCAACGAAAGTCCGCAGTCGAAGTCTTTCCAACTTGAAATCCTGCTCGTCAATTTCGTCAGATGCGTAGTCTAGATTACATTCAGTGTTGCCTGGATCTAATAACATAACCGGCGTTAGATAAGCAAACTTATCCGTTAAATTCTGTAGCTGTTGAAAATGCTCACGAATTTCTACAATGACTCTATCTAACGAAGAAAACAGTTTTCGTCTCAACTCATTTTCACAAGACAATTAGCATCTCTAGTTCCGTCATCAAAAATAGGCTTTTTTGTTATGCGGCTCCGAGGTTTAATAGAAACTTCAAGTTCTTCACACATATTTTTTGCATAACCTACAGCACCATTTACCCATTCCTCTCTTTTCTCTGTCAATATCATCTGCAAAGCATTTACTTTCTGAGCGCACAATCTTATGTCAAGTCCCTGTGTTTGTAAATATTTTTGTGCGTCATTCACTTCATGTGGCACCGGTTGCCACAGACCCAAAAAACAAAGAAATGAAAATGACTGCATCGAAACTATTAAAGCACCTGCATGTGTCCTAGTGTTTAATCTTTCACCTGCCTCTGTCAGTTTTTCCAAAGTGACGAGAATGTCTTTGTAATGATGCCATGCCACATTTACGGCATCGCCTCTTACACTCCACCGCGTGTCTTGAACCCTTTTGCCTGTAACTGCTATCAGAACTTCCCAACGATGTGTCGATGAGGAAAAAAAGAATAGCAACGTTCTAAAGTGCCAAAAAAAAGTTACTGAATCCACCTCAACTGATTTAAAACGGGGAATTCCCTAGAGACATTTCCCACAAGTCAGTATAGACGTTGTTGCCAGTCGCTACACAATATCATTCAAAGAAACGAAATTCCCCGAATTCTTCACAAAATAAGTAATGAAAAATTCCGTGCTCCTTTCAATCGGTCTGAATTTGTAGTTGCGATAAAAATATAAAAAGTATTTATAAAATATTTTTTAATATTTATTGTTAAATTTTGCCGCCCCCTAAAAAGTGCCGCCCGGGGCGGGCCGCCCCCACCTCGCTACGCCACTGATCGGCCTCTAGCATATTGGATTAAGTTTTGGTATTTTAAAATTGTTGTTTTAAAACTTTTATTAAAAAAATAAATAAATAATAAAATTAATACGAGCAAGTAGAATTTTTGCCGTTTCTGGAACAACAAATTGATGTAAAAATTTTAGAGCACGTCATTTTAAAGCGTTTCTATCTCTTAACAGATAAAATGTTTATATTTAAGTATGAATGGATACTTTTTATTGTTAAACAAAGATTTAAAAAAAAATCGCATTTTTTCACCAAATTGTGTATAACCAAATAAAATATTGTTGTGAAGCTATTGTTCATTATTTTTTTCTATTATATTTCCTAATAGGCTTATGTTGTCAAATGTTTGCATTATGGCTCTGAATGCTGTTGGTTCGTCTTCCAGTTTTTCTTCTACCTCTGTTCTTATTCTTCTTTCTATTATTCTCGTATAGAGCTTGAACACTACTGATGAGAGGCATATATCTCTATAGTTTCCACAGGTGCATTCTTCTCCTTTCTTGTTAATTGGGATCAGTAAGTTTTCTTCCCACTCTCTCGGCATTTTGTTTGTTCTCCACGCTTCTCTCATTATTTCCAGCAGCCACTTCTTTCCTTCTTTTCCTATCCATTTTATCATTTCGGGATCAATTTTATCTGCTCCGCTCGCTTTTCCTATTTTTATTCTACTTATCGCTTCTTCCGTTTCTTCTGTACTTATTTCTTCCATTTGGTTTTCGTCTGCTGCTGTCTGTTCTATGGTTCCCTCTGTCTCTATTTCTTCACTTTCCTCGCCCATATATTTCTCTTCATAATACTCTCTCCACACCTATAGTATCTCTGTTGTATTTGTCTTTAGTTTGTTGTGTTTGTCTTTTACTCCTCTGAGTTCTTTTCTTTTCTTTCCTCTTAGACTCCTTACTTTATTCCAGAAGCATCTGTTGTTATCTCTGTAATTTTGGTTTAGTGATTCACCGAACTTCTTCCAACTCACTTTTGTTCATTTTCTTACTAGTTGTTTCGCTATGTTTCTGTGTTTTTGGTATTCTTTTTTATCTTCTTCCTCTCTTGTACTATTGTATTTTTTCCGTGCCTTTTTCTTTTCCTCACTTCTTCCTGTATATCTGCATTCCACCATTCCGTTTTTTGTTTAATTCTCTGACTGTTCCGATTTCCGCATATCTCTTGTGCCTTCTTCATTATTACTTCTTTAAATTTTCAATTTTCCCCATTTTTCCTCCATATCCATTTCTATTTTCTTTCTCTCCTCCATTTTGAACTCCTTTTCAGTTTCTTCTTGATACCTCCTTTTTGTCCATCTTTTAGCATTTTTATTTCTATTCTGCTGTATTCTATCTGTTCTTGGTGTACCGGTTTTCGCCATGCCATCTCTGCCATTACCGGTCTCTGATGAGTTCCGATCTCTGCTCTCTGATCTGTCCAGACTTGTTTTATATTTTGTTTCATTTCTTGCGTGTAGACTACGTAATCTATTATGCTTTTTGCATCTCTGCCTTTTGCTACAAATGTATACTTATCTTGTAGTACTTGCTGTGTAAACAAGTTTCCTATTAATAGGTCATTTGTCTGGCAGAATCTGATCATTTTAATTCCGTTTCTGTTTAGTATCTCTTCACCATGTCTTCCCATGCACCCAATTGAGATCTATCAAATTCTCTATTTTTAATATAAGACTGATGTTCACTTATTCTAACGTTTAATAGTATTGATGTTTCACCTATAAATAAAATTGTTCGCATTCACAAGGTATTTTATAAATGCAATTCTTTGTTCTTTCTTGTTCATTATTAGGTTTAAATTAAAAATGGAAAGTCCCCACTAAAATGGAAAACTTTACTTAACTTTTTTTGGTTTTAGGACCTACTCTTAACAACCCAATAGGTCCCCAAAGCGCTCGAGTGACTGCACATTTAACATACTTCGCTCCCCTACTATAACCAGTTTGTATAATCCAACTAACAAAATAAGTGGATTAAAGGAACTTATTCAATACAACACCGTGTCGACATGGTGTAGTTCACCTTAGAGGTCCGGAATTGTAGCTCGCAAATAGACTATTACCAGCAAAAAATACCCAAAAGCCAACTCAACGACCAACGTGCGAACGCTGCACTGTTTGGCAGATCGCACCAAAAATCCTTTGATGTGTGCACGAAAAACCGACAACATTCGGTTTGTAGACCAACGCTGGCCGCCTATCCCAAAGTTACGCCAAATGGTGCTGTACACGTTGGCCCATCTCATTAGCCCAATTAGTTGGCCCAACGTGTACTAGGTCTATTAAAGTTTGAGAATTATTACAGTGGGACGAATAATTAAAAAATGTGGCTGTATATCTAAGGGCCAGGCGGTAGTCAATGTGGGTAATAATAATCGGTTAAATGTGATGTAGATAATGTAGTGTCAACATTAATCGAAAAATAATTTTTACATATTTCTTTACATTTAAATTTTATTTCACAATAAAACACTGAAAAACGTTTGTTTTCTATACTTCCACAAAATTTATTACAACTATGTTATTACTACAGCTGTTTCGGCAAAGTGCCTTTCTCAAGTGATATATTTTACAATGTGTTTGCCTTTTTAAGTCTTTAACTGAAGAGGTTGAGGAGTGGGGAGCTGTTTGTCTCGAGTTGGCCATTCAGAATTATATCTGTATTTTTCAATTTATTAATTTCCATTGATTCTAAAAGTGATAGCTTAAGGCCTTTATTTTGAATATGTAGAATTTGAAAGTCTTCATTGAAAGAATGATTATGATCTAGAAGGTGAAGTGCGTATGTAGAAGTGTCTGTTTTTCTATTGTTGAAAGCCCTTTTGTGTTCTGCTATCCGTTTGTCAAAAGTTCTGCCAGTTTGACCGATGTAAGTTTTCGGACAGTCACCACAAGTTAGTTTGTACACACCACTCTGTAGTTGCTTTCTCTTTCGGCTTTTATTGTTTTTAATAGCAACTTAACAAGTGGAAGTATAGAAAACAAACGTTTTTCAGTGTTCTATTGTGAGATAAAATGAACTTCCATCAAGTAACGGTCGAATCCATCAATTATTTAAATTTTATTTGTTTTTATTTACTTTTATTAATTTTACTTTTTTATATTTTTATAATCTTGTTTAATTGTATTACATTTTATTTAATTACATTTGATTTTAAATTTTAATTAATCCATACTTAGGTTCACCATAACAAAAATATATCGCTCATTATTTTTGAAAAGTCTGAATCAATCAAACCCTATATAGTAGGGGAACAAAATAAGCTAAATGTGCAGTCATTCGAGCGTTATGGGGACCTATTGGGTTATGAAGAGTAGGTCCTAAAACCAAAAAAAGTTAAGTAAAGTTTTCCATTTCAGTGGGGACTTTCCATTTTTAATTTAATTTTCCATTTCCAACAATGGTTTTTTTAGATTATTACGCCATCTATCCATAATTCGAAAAAAAGTCTCGAATAAAAGTTACTTATTTTTACGTAAGGAATCCAAATCTGCAATAAAAAGTGGGGGCTCCCATTTAAGATTTTAAAGTAACGCCTCACCCCACCGCCACGGGTCGTGTTTGGTGCTATTCGATAGATTTTTCAAAAATATTGAATAAGTGTTTTTTTCAGTTTTTCAATTAGTCGGAGAGATAGAAGCGGATTTTGTGCGTGATAAGTAATATGGAAAAATTATACGGGGATATGTTGCATTAGTTGTGTACATGACTTTCATTAACGGCCGGAAACCAGAGTGGGGGCCGAGGGTAGTTATAAGGGGTCAAAGTCGCGATTTTTATTATTTTTTTTTGTGACGCTCATGCTCGAGATAGTGCACCAAAATTTGGGAATAAGTACGTCATGACGTAACTAAGTAAAATCTCTAGGGGCGGAACGCTGCGTGGCCGACAAAGGGGTGGGGGTAGGGGTGAATCTAAAAAATATAAAGGGTTTTTTGCGACGTTCGTGATTGAGATAATGAACCAAAATTTGGGAATAAGTAGACCATGACATTACTAAGTAAAATCCTCAGAGCCGGAACCCGAGGTGGGGGACGGGAGTAGTTATAAGGGGTCAAATTCACCGTTTTTATTATTTTTTTTGTGACGCTCATGATCGAGATAGTGCACCAAAATTTTGGAATAAGCAGGTCATGAGGTAACTAAGTACAATCTTCAGAGGTGGAACGTTGCGTGGCCGATAAAGGGGTGGGGGTAGGTGTGAATATAAAAAATATAAGGAGATTTTGCGACGTGCTAGATTGAGATAGGGCACCAAAATTTGGGAATAAGTAGACCATGACTTAGCTAAGTAAAATCCCCAGAGCCGGAAACCAGAGTTGGGGATGAGGGTAGTATTAAGGGGTTAAAGTCGCAGTGTGTATTATTTTTTTGTGACCCGGCACAACATTTGTCCCCCACGCAGCGTTCCGGCCCTGGATATTTTACTTAGTAATATCATGATCTACTTATTCCCAAATTTTGGTGCACTATCTCGATCACGAACGGCAAAAAACCCCCATATATTTTTATACTCACCCCTGCCTACCACCCCTTTGTACCCCAATCAGCGTTCCGCCCCTCGAGATTTTACTTAGTTACGTCATGACCTACTTGCTCCCAAATTTTGGTGCACTATCTCCATCATGAGCGCCACAAAAAAATAATAAAAACCGCGACTTTTACCCCTTATAACTACCCTCGTCCGCCACTTTGGTCTCCGCCTCTGGGGATATTACTTAGTTATGTCATGGTCTACTTATTTCCAAATTTTGGTGCACTATCTCAATCACGAACGTCGCAAAAAACTCCTTATATTTTTTATATTCACCCCTACCCCCATCCCTTTGTCGGCCACCCAGCGTTGCGCCCCTAGAGATTTTACTTAGGTACGTCATGACTTACTTGTTCCCAAATTTTGGTGCACTATCTCGATCATGAGCGTCGTAAAAAAATAATAAATCCGCGATTTTGACCCCTTATAACTACCCTCGGCCCCCACTCTGGTTTCCGACCGTTGGTGAAAGTCATGTACACAACTAATTCAACATATCCCCGTATAGTTTTTCCATATTACTTATCACGCACAAAATCCGCTTCCAGCTCTTAGACTAAATCGGATGTTCATTTCGCGAAATATCGCGGGATTGGTATTTAAAATTATAAATTTACGCCCCACCCCTTTCCGTGGGAAATCGTGTTTGGTTATGTTTAGTTATGTAGTAAAAAAGCATACATTATTACAGAAAATGGATGATTTGTTATATTTTATATTTTATTGGTTTTATTAGAAACCGTTCTTAAAATCTAGTTGGTACCTGAGAATTGATATCAGTAGGCATTCTTGGATAAAAAGGTGACCTTTGTTGGTCATGTACCGGGTGTCCCAATAAGAATGGCTCTCGGCCATATCTCAGGAACCGTTTATAGTAGAGCTTTGAAATAAAAAATTGTATAACAAAAGTTGCCTCAGGAAAAGCCTGGAAATTATTTTCATAATTGTGGGACCACCGCTAGAGGGCGTAATTGAATATCAAAAATTAAAAAATCTAAATTTTACAAAATTTTCCTAATGGAGGGGCACTGAAAATCCAATCGTCGTATTCCTCATAAAATTCTACGCATATTTGATTTGACAAGTTTAGGTCTACCTTTGGAAATAAGAGGTGGGGGTGAGTGGGAACCTTGTTATGAAAAACTGGCTGTGAGTCCGGTTCTGCTTAATCAAATTTTGCTAACTTTATCTTGTTGAAGACAGATCTTTTTCGTGAATGTAAAAGTTATGATTTCGAACCAACTTACTGAGTAATATGCCAGTTAGAAGGCGTTATTTAATGTTTTTCAGATATCTAGTGTTTCTTGGAAAATATTAAATACAAACATGCATTTCTAATACCATATTACAAAATAAGGCAAAATTAGCAACAGAATAGCGAAAACCGCATGTTAATACCTTTTTTATATCTCGAGATATCTTACAAAACGTGTAAATTTAAAAACATAACTGTTACTGTCACCGGTAAACGAAATTCATTAAAAGTAGTGTGCTATGGAAACAACAAAGAAACATTTTCCAGCTGTCAACGTATATTAGGTCTTTTCAACGCTTCTCATTTGTTTCGAGCCTCGTTCATATCTCGTATATTAATATTATACACGGATTATACGGCATATGACAGAGGCTCGAAACAAATGAGAAGCGTTGAAAAGCCCTATTACAAAGAAATAAAAACAACTATTTAGTGATGACATAAACGTCCAAATTTTTGCCCATCATTTTCGTTGCAAACATTTACTCTTTCAAGAGTAGATTGAACAGCAGTCTCAATTTCTGCTCTCGATATGCTTTGAATGGTGTTTAGTATTCTCTGGATAATGTATTCTAGAGTAGTGTATGATGGGCAACAATTTGAATATTTAGGTCGTCACTAAGTAGTTATTTTTGTTCTGTGTTATATTTAATTTTAATAGTATTGTTTCTCTTTATATTGTTGTTTTAATTAATTATATTTTTATACGTTGACATCTGGAAAATGTTATTTTGTTTTTTTTTCCACAGCACACTACTTTTCATTAACTTAGTTTACCGGTGATAGTAACAGTTATGTATAAAATTTACACGTTTCTCGAGATATCTTGAGATAGAAAAAAGATATCGACATGCGGTTTTCGTTATTCTATTGCTAATTTAATCTAATTTTATAAAGTATGATTCAAAATGCATACTTGTATTTAATATTTTCCAAAGGAAACTAGATTTCTGAAAAAAATTAAATAACGCCTCCCAACTGGCTTATTACTTATTAGGATGGTTCAAAATTATCACGTTTACATTGAAGAAAAAGATCTGTCTTCAACAAGACCCAGTTTTCAAAATTTGATTTAGCAGAACCGGACTTACAGCCATTTTTTCATAACAAGGTTCCCACTCACCCCCACCTCTTATTTGAAAAGGTAGAGTTAAACTTGTTAAATCAAATATGCGCAGAATTTGATGAAGAATACAATAATCGGATTTCCAGTGCCCCTTCATTAGGAAAATTTTGTAAAATTTAGATTTTTTTATTTTTGATATTCAATTACGCCTTCTAGCGGTGGACCCACAATTATGAAAATGATTTCCAGGCTTTTCCTGAGGCAACTTTTGTTATAAAATTTTTTATTTCAAAGCTCTACTATAAACGGTTCCTGAGATATGGCCGAGAGCCATTCTTATTGGGACACCCGGTACATGCTTTCCAGTGGCAAAACAAATTGTTACACATAATTAGAAATGATTATGCAAGTGTTTTAGAACAATAGAATTGGTCAATGTCTCTTGTTCTTCACAAAAGACGAAAGCCAGCTCCCGTAGTGGTTGATTACGAAGACTGATTATCTTTGTCGAGTGGAAGCGAGGTGTAGTCGGTGTTGAAATGAATAACAAATGGAGATAAATCTTTTAGTTTATAACACACATTTTTTATAAACACTGTACAATAATAACGATTACAAATTTTTAATACACAACTTTGCTGTCTTGAAGAACTATGAGTAAACGTAGACCGCGGATTGAATGTCAAGCTTAAACATATAAAAATTGAAGAAAAAGATCTTCTGTGTAAAAGGTATATTAGTTTGAAAACCCCAATAAAGGGCTACATTAAAATACAGAACGTTTTCGCTCTAAAGAGAGCATCATCAGAGCTAAAACGTTTTGTATTTTAATGTAGCCCTTTATTGGGGTTTTCAAACTAATATACCTTTTACACAGAAGATTATTTTCTTCAATTTTTGTAATTATTGGTATACAGCCAGCTACAGGAACATTTTTCCTTGTGGATCTTAAACATATAGTGAGAAGACCGAGAATAATCCGAGTAATAATGTGATATTGTCCAAACTATGGCCGAAACTATAGTAGCGAGAGAATAGTAAACTGAGTCTACATTAGTATACAGGATGTAACAAAAATACAGGTCATAAATTTAATAACATTATCTGGGACAAAAAAATAATTCGATTGAACCTAACTTACCTTAGTACAAATGTGCACATAAAAAAGTTACAAAAGTTTGAAAAGTTTTAAGTTACAAAATGAAAACCGATTTTTTCGAAAATACCGAAAACTATTGGAGATTTTTTATTGAAAATGGACATGTGGCATTCTTATGGCAGTAGCATCTTAAGAAAAAATTATAGTGAAATTTGGACACCCCATAAAAATTTTATGGGGGTTTTGTTCCTTTAAACCCCCCAAACTTTTGTGTGCGTTCCAATTAAATTATTATTGTAGTACCATTAGTTAAACACAGTGTTTTTAAAAGTTTTTTGCCTCTTAGTACTTTTTCGAAAAAGTCAGTTTTTATCGAGATATTTCGAATATTTGTCAAATTCACCACATATTTGTATATGGTTAAGTACGATTATGGAGGCTTGGTAATAATATGAACATTTATTTATGATTTACATTTTTAGCGATATTTTGAACCATATTAAAAAAGAAGTCACATCTCGATAAAAGGTGCCTTTTCGAAAAAATACAACGAGGCAAAAAAGTTTTAAAAACACTGTGTTTAACTAATGGTACCGCAGTAATATTTTAATTGGAACGTACACAAGCATTTGGGGGGTTTAAAAGAACAAAACCCCCATAAAATTTTTATGTAAACATATTGAAAAATAAGCCTCAACTCGATAAAAACTGCCTTATCGAAAAAATACTAAGAGGCAAAAAGTTTTAGTAATATTGAATTTGACTCATGGTACCACAATAATAATTTAATTGAGACGTACACAAAAGTTTGGGTGGGTTTAAGGGAACAAAATCCCCATAAAATTTTTATGGGGTGGACAAATTTCACTATAATTTTTCTTTAAGATATTTCTTCCATAAGAATGCCACATGTCCATTTTCAATAAAAAATCTCCAATAGTTTTGATATATTCGAAAAAATCGATTTTCATTTTGTAACTTCAAAGGGCTGTAACTTTTTTTATGTGCATATTTGTACTAAGGTAAGTTAGGTTCAATCGAACTATTTTTGGTCCCAGAATATGTGGTTTAATTTATGACCTGTATTTTTGTTACAACCTGTATATGTTACAGTTCAAGTTGATTATCCAGTTGGAGTTGAGTCTTCCTAGTTCGAGTCGACTCAAACGGCTGGTTTCAGTAAAAGTTTCAACATTTACTAGTAAAAGTAGACTCCAACTAGTTAAAGTATACTCTTCCCAATGCCATTTAGTAAAAGTTGATTCACACAAACAACCGATTCTAGAAATTAAATGTTACACGATGTTACTGTATATTATGTTCAAATCGTGATATTTATTGTCCAATCTGTATCGTCGCCCCCGTTATTCCAGTAAATTATTCCAGTTCGATTTTTTTGCACAAACTTACTCAAAAAGAGGTCTTTATAACGAATCCACATGGTGTCAGGTGGTACCGTAATCGAAAAATTGTGAAATAATTTTTTTTAAACAAATTCACAAAAAAAGTTCACTTTGGACATTTTTTACATCATTAATTTGGGTCATTCGGAGCAAAAGAGGTCTTTTGTGATTTTTCTGTAAAATTTATTGTTCTCGAGTTATAGTGCAGTCACTGAAGGTTTTCACCTCCGATTTCGTTTAACCTCCATCGATTTTCATGAAAATTGGTGAGTAGGTATAGGATACCACAAGGAACAAAGGTGACATGATGCCAAGTTGCACTTTTACCCTGGGGGTAGATGCCACCCCTTCTCGGGGGTGAAAATTATTTTAATAAAAATAATACCATAAGTCGATAATTTTGAGCAAAATTTATTATATAAAGTTAAAAATATTAATCAATACTTTTTGAGTTATTAAAGTTCCAAAATTTTATTTTTTCTTAAAAAAATGCATGTTTTAAATCCGTTTTTCACGTATAAAGCAAAAACTATAAGCTTTTACGAAAAAGTAATTATTACTGAAATTGGAGATAATAAAAAAATTCAAGACACTCCTTACATAAAGATCTAAACTAATGTTAGTTCAAAATGAGTTATTGGCAATTGAATGTGTATTTTTTTCGACGAGTACTCAAATCTAAGTATTCAAGCTTAAATAACGGGAAAACAATGCAATGTATAAAATATTCCTGCTAAATATTTGCCAAAGTACTTCGGAATACCTATCAAATGAGCTTCAGAACAAGGTAATAGCGTCAAAATTAAGCAAGTTATAATGAAAATAAAAGAACCGTTTCGAATTTTTTAGGAAATAGTGAAAAATAAAACATACGCCATTTCCACAAAAATTAAAATTTATATGAACTTCTTTATATTGGCATAAGTTATGTATTCGATAATTTTGACCGGTTTATAATGCTTTTTTTTAAGATATAATTTAAAAAAATCATTTTGACCGGTTTATAATGCTTTTTTTTAAGATATTATTTAAAAAAATCATAGTTTTTAAAATTATTGTAATTCTCATAATTCTTTTGATAATAACTCCAAAAATACTCAATAAACGTAAAAAATTATATATAACCAAATTTCAGTTTTTTCTGTGCCAAATATTTTACCTGTTTTACTATTTCTATCGGGTAAAAAATAGCCGAGATAGAAACGTTTAAATCTTAAATTTTGCTGTGGGAACCATGCAACTGGGGTTATTTAACCTTTTATATTTAAAAAAGTAAGAGGTTTAAAAGATTAGCTTCAATGTACATAAATAGTACTTGGAATTAACTTTCAAGCAGTTTTTAGATGAACCTAATATCATAAAAACGAACGGAGTTATTAAAAAAAAACAATAACATTTTTTGGATAAATTTTTACCCCCCCCCCTCCCCCGAACATCAACATGTTCGGGGGCTCGTTTAATAGATATTTTTAAGTACTTTGACAAATGGTTAATAAGTTTATGTTATAAAATGCATCAATTTCTCGTTATTTCAGTTTGAATACTTAGAGTTTTTTACTCGCCGAAAAAAATATACATTCAATTACCTATAACTCACTTTTAGTTAGCATTAAAAGATTTTTGTAGTTAGAGGTTTATTTCACTTTTTATTAGCTTCATTTTTGATAATTATAACTTTTTTGTAAAAACTTACAGTTTTTGAGTTATTGATGAAAAATTGGTTAAAAACATGCATTTTTCTCAAGAAAAATTAAAATCTTTGCAAATTGAAGAGTCTCAGATGTAGAATCCACCAAAAATGGTAAATAGTTATTTAAATCTGAGACTATTCGTGTTGAAAGTTCTTTCTGGTACATCCTTAATCTGCGACTTTTTTAATTAATAAGACCGCAGACGACGAATATAGAAAACGAAAAGGAAACGATCACATTCCGCTTTCATTCATCTAGGAAGAAAGGACAGAAGAGGAACTTTCAGTGCTCAAATCCGAGTAAAGATAGAAAAATAATAATTGATGGTTTTGCTTGCTTTCGATTCAGAGGGATGCACACCCGCTGGACAGGCTGTTTCTACTATTGCAGGCGTCGTCAGCAGCGTTTTTTAGCGTGCACTCCTCTGAATCGAAAAATAGCCGGACCATCAATTTAAAGGGAATCTGAAAGATAATTCAAAATCCCCATTAGGACGCGATTCAGCTACATATCTTAACAAATTGAAGAGTCTCAGATGCAGAATCCATGAAAAATGGTAAATAGTTATTTAAATCTGAGACTATTCGTGTTGAAAGTTCTTTCTGGTACATCCTTAATCTGCGACTTTTTCAATTACTAAGACCGCAGACGACGAATATAGAAAACGAAAAGCAAACGATCACATTCCGCTTTCATTCGTCTAGGAAAAAAGGACAAAAGAGGAACTTTCAGTACTCAAATCCGAGTAAAGATAGAAAAATAATAAATGATGGTTTTGCTTGCTTTCGATTCAGAGGGATGCGCATCCGCTGGACAGGCTGTTTCTACCATTGCAGGAGTCATCAGCAGCGTTTGTTAGCGTGCACTCCTCTGAATCGAAAAATAGCCGGGCCATAAATTTAAAGGGAATCTGAAAGATAATTCAAAATCCCCATTAGGAAGCGATACAGCGATATCTCTTAACAAATTGAAGAGTCTAAGATGCAGAATCCACCAAAAATGGTAAATAGTTATTTAAGTCTGAGTCTATTCGTGTTGAAATTTCTTTCTGGTACATCCTTAATCTGCGACTTTTTCAATTAATAAGACCGCAGACGACGAATATAGAAAACGAAAAGCAAACGATCACATTCCGCTTTCATTCGTCTAGGAAAAAAGGACAAAAGAGGAACTTTCAGTACTCAAATCCGAGTAAAGATAGAAAAATAATAAATGATGGTTTTGCTTGCTTTCGATTCAGAGGGATGCGCATCCGCTGGACAGGCTGTTTCTACCATTGCAGGAGTCATCAGCAGCGTTTGTTAGCGTGCACTCCTCTGAATCGAAAAATAGCCGGGCCATAAATTTAAAGGGAATCTGAAAGATAATTCAAAATCCCCATTAGGAAGCGATACAGCGATATCTCTTAACAAATTGAAGAGTCTAAGATGCAGAATCCACCAAAAATGGTAAATAGTTATTTAAGTCTGAGTCTATTCGTGTTGAAAGTTCTTTCTGGTACATCCTTAATCTGCGACTTTTTCAATTACTAAGACCGCAGACGACGAATATAGAAAACGAAAAGCAAACGATCACATTCCGCTTTCATTCGTCTAGGAAAAAAGGACAAAAGAGGAACTTTCAGTACTCAAATCCGAGTAAAGATAGAAAAATAATAAATGATGGTTTTGCTTGCTTTCGATTCAGAGGGATGCGCATCCGCTGGACAGGCTGTTTCTACCATTGCAGGAGTCATCAGCAGCGTTTGTTAGCGTGCACTCCTCTGAATCGAAAAATAGCCGGGCCATCAATTTAAAGGTAATCTGAAAGATAATTCAAAATCCCATTAGGACGCGATACAGCGATATCTCTTAACAAATTGAAGAGTCTCAGATGCAGGATCCACCTAAAATGGTAAATAGTTATTTAAATCTGAGTCTATTCGTGTTGAAAGTTCTTTCTGGTACATTCTTAATCTGCGACTTTTTCAATTAATAAGACCGCAGACGACGAATATAGATCCCCATTAGTATCGTCCTAATGGGGATTTTGAATTATCTTTCAGATTCCCTTTAAATTGATGGTCCGGCTATTTTTCGATTCAGAGGAGTGCACGCTAACAAACGCTGCTGATGGCGCCTGCAATGGTAGAAACAGCCTGTCCAGCGGGTGTGCATCCCTCTGAATCGAAAGCAAGCAAAACCATCATTTATTATTAAAATCTTTGATTTTTAATACCTCAAAAAGTTTTGATTAATTTTAATAACTTTATATAACAAATTTTGCTTGAAATTTGTTCCTCTATCCAATTATGGGGTTATTTTTAATAAAATAATTTTCACCCCCGAGAAGGGGTGGCATCCACCCCCAGGGTAAAAGCGCAAGTTGGCACCATGTCACCTTTGTTCCTTGTGATATCCTCTAACCACTCACCAATGTTTATGCAAATCGATGGAGGTTCAACGAAATCGGAGGTAATCGCTCATATCCACCTTCAGTGACTCCACTATTATACGCGATTTAAAATTTGAAAAATGCGAAAATGGCCATTTTCAAGGCTTAATAACTCAGTTAAAAATTATTATTATGAAAGTCAGAAAGTCACCAAATCAAGTTTTAACGACCCCCCTACAAGGCACTGAAAAAATATTTGTCATTATTGTATTACTAATCTGTTATTTTTAGTTATTAACAATGAGCGCTAGGAGCGTATTGAGGCGGCTGTCAATGTGAGTGCGACTGAGATGCACCATTGGACGGTCGGAATGGAGGATCTTACTCGCACTCACATTGACGGCCGGCTCAATACGCTTTTAGCGCTCATTGTTGATAATTAAAAATAACAGCTTAGTAATAAAATAATGACAAAAATTTTTCGGGATCTTGTAGGAGGGGCTTTAAACTTTGATTGGATGACTTTCTGACTTTCGTAATAATAGTTTTTAATCGAGTTATTAAGCCTTAAAAATGGTCATTTCGCATTTTTCAAATTTAAAATCGCGTATAACTTGAAAACTATCAATTTTAGAGAAAAGTCACAAGATACCTTTTTTGCTGCGAATGACCAAAATAATCTAAAAAAAATTGGTACGGAGTGAAATACTTAGTTATTTATAAAACAGATCGTGAAGTATGCTTTTTACGCACGCACGCGATGTTTAGAGCACGAGCGGACAAGTGCTATACATCGTCTAAGTGCGCAAAAAGTACTTCACGTACAGTTTCATACAATATTTTATCTACCAAAAAACAAATAAAAAAACTGCAACGCTTCGTCACTGGAATACATTCCTATTTTACAATTTTTTAGAACTTTGACATTTAAAAATTCAAACTTCTGTCAAACCACAAAACTGTCAAAATTTTTTGTAATTTATTGCTAACATGTCATCACCATTACAAGGCGAAAGTTAAGGATATTTGATTATATGGAAGTGTGCTAAAAAACAGTGCGAAAAATAAATCCCATTTAAAATACATTATTACTTCAGGCACACTTTAAAACCTTCATGTACTGCTATCTATATTTACAATTTTCACACAATAAAAACTTATACATAATATGAGGTAGAGTAGATAAGAATTATTTTTGTGAATTTGGTTAACAAAAAATGGTTAAACAATTTTTCGACCGCGGTACCGCCTGGCACTGTGTATTTGTTATAAGAATGTATTTGTTTGAGTAATAAGTAGTTGAAACGGTCAAAACAAAGAGACGCACACTCGTCAAAAATGCACGTGAGATTATACTCGCATAAATTGTATAATCTACTTTTACTAACAAGAGTTAGGAAGTGTCAACTTCAACTAGTAAAAGTTGATTTAAATTTTTTAAATCAACTTTTACTGCTCGTTTTAGTTGTAGTTGACTCGAACTAGGAAAAGTCAACTCTAACTGAGAATCAACTTCAACTGTAACATATACATCGAGACTAAAATACCCTGAATGGTATTAAACGCGACCGACTAACTATGTGACTGGTTGGCAACTAACTAAACTGACTAACTGAGCAGCATAAGAAATCGGCTTCTTTAGACTTTTACAACGAGGTGGAAATCAATAATTAACTTTTGTGCGTGTTTAATTTAAATTCTAGAGTAAATAAAACCTTTTAGGGCGACCGGATACCACAAAGAGCTTTTAGTAGTTTGGGGAACATAAAAATACAATAGCAAACTGAATTTGAGCTTCTAATCCCAGCTATGTTATTCAACATATTAGGGTGAATTTTGGCTATAAATTGTTTTTATGGCCTGAAAACGAGTAAGAAAAAAAAAATAACTCAGAATCGAGATTATGAATTTGTTTTCAGAACGTAAAGATTTCCAAGTCAAAAGGTTTGCGACAGTCAACGACAATACGGAGAACTCCAATGGATTCGCAATTTATATCAAACCGGCAAACGAGTGTATGTTCTCAAAAAAATTGATAGTGTTTAAAAAATGTTTTATAATCAGCTAAGTACCTTTAACACATAACGTGCCATCATCAGAGCTTCCTAAGAGGACATTTAAGATAAGATTTTTTATAAAAATGAGAGATTGAAAAACTTACGTCCTCTTATAAAACCTTCATAGAAGAGCAATGGCTAAACGACACAATAATAAACATAGATACTGGGCAAAAGCCACAGATATCGGGTATAACAACCCCTTAAATTGAATAAATTACATCTAAATTCTAACATGGTTGAGTCAAACCATTTTGAGCATACGTGAACAGCTGCGGAGGACTGTCATTCATTAAAATGATAAAGAAGGAACCACTATCCTATACGACCTCTATATTCGTAAATAATAATTAAAAATTAATTAAAATTGAAAATGACTAAAAAGCCTTGTATAGCTTAAATCAATTTTAAGATCAGATATTAAATTTTAAAGTCAAATTTTCAAAAAATGATTATTATTAATTGAAATGAAATGTTAACGTGTAAATAAGTTATCAAAATTCTTTTAAAAACAAAACTGTTTTAGTTTGACCAAGTGTGGAAGAAGTTAGATGAAATCAAGGAGAAATATCATTTGATAAGTTCAGAGTTCGAAAGCTGTTATTTTATAAAATTAAAATAGTATGATAGAATTGATCCAAAAGATGGCATAAACCAGACATCCAAAGTAAAAGTTATCCTCCTACACCAAATTTTTCTATACGGTCCACATAGTGTTCAGAAAAAAGTCACACCATTTTGAGCGTGGGGTTTGGGGGGGAGAGAGGGGAGAAATCGGTAAATTCGTAGTTTTTTACGTTTTTCGTCAATATTTCTAAAACTGTGAGGTTTAGCACGAATAGTCTTCTATACAAAAATGTTCTGCATTAAATTTGAAATAAAAAAGGTCCTATGCAAAATCCTTCTAAAATGAACGGTTCCAAAGTTACGGAGGTTATAGTATAATTGGTCCAAAAAAAGGCCCAACCCAGACATTCAAAATAAAAGTTTTCCTCCTACACCAAATTGTTCTATATGGTCCACATATGGTTCAGTAAAAAGTTACACCATTTTGAGCGTCCGGTTTGGGGGGAGATGGGGGAGAAGTCGGTAAATTAGTAGTTTTTTTGAAGTTTTTCGTCAATATTTCTAAAACTATACTTTAGCGTAAACAATGTTCCATACAAAAATGTTTTACATCAAATTTAAAAGAAAAAAGGTCCTATACATAATTGTTATAAAATCAACGGTTCCAGAGTTACGGAGGGTGAAAAGTGGAGGTTTTCGATACTTTCTATATTTTTGGGCAATTGATGATAATTTTGGGTGGTGAGGTTGACGTTTCTTCAAGGGCTTATCACTAACATACCATCGGCCACTGAAATAGCAAATTTGATTTATAAAACACAATCCTTTTAACAGAAAATCAGTATGGAATTGCCCAAAAAATATAAAAAGTATCGAAAACCTCCAGCTTTACCCTCCGTAACTCTGGAACTGTTGATTTTATAGCAATTATGTATCAGACCTTTTTTGTTTTAAATTTTATGTTGAACATTTTTGTATAGAACATTGTTTACGCTATAGCATAGTTTTAGAAATATTGACGAAAAACCTGAAAAAACTACTAATTTACCAATTTCTCCCCCATCTTCCCCCAAAACCGGACGCTCAAAATGGTGTAACTTTTTACTGAACAATATGTGGACCATATAGAACAGTTTGTTGTTGGAGGAAAACTTTTACTTTGGATTTTTAGGTAAGGCCTATTTTTGGACCAATTATACTCTACTACCTCAGTAACTTTGAAACCGTTCACTTTAGAAGGATTGTGCATAGGGCCTTTTTATTTCGAATTTAATGTAGAATATTTTTGTATAGAAGGTTGTTTATGCTAAATCGTATAGTTTTTAAAATATTTACAAAAACGTAAAAAACTACGAATTTATCGATTTCTCCCCCCTCTCCCCCTCCCCCAAACCCGACGCTCAAAATGGTGTGACTTTTTTCTGAACATTATGTGGACCATATAGAATAATTTGGTGTTGGAGGATAACTTTCACTTTGGATGTCTGGGTTTGGGTCTAGTTATACCATATGTCATGGTTATACCAAAGATATTTTAAAAAATCATCCACAACCGAGTTTATCAAAAGTTGGAGGCAGATATTAGTAATACACAGATGGGGTTCAGAAAAGGACTAGGTACTCGAGAAGCTCCCTTCAGTTTGAATGTTCTTACACAAAGATGCCTAGACGTTGATCAAGAAGTACATGCATGTTTTATCGATTTTGAAAAAGCGTTTGACAGAGTACGCCACGATAGGCTAAGAGACATTCTTGAAAGAAAAGACATAGATAATAAAGATCTGCCAATAATTCTCAACTTATATTGGAATCAGAAAGCTAACGTCAAAATAGAAAACGAGATATCAAAAGCAATAGAAATACGTAGAGGAGTAAGACAGGGATGTATTTTGTCACCACTGCTATTTAATGTATATAGTGAAAGCATCTGTCAAGAAGCCCTTTTGCAAGCAAATGAAGGAATTGTAATCAATGGAATAGTTGTAAATAATATTCGATACGCAGACGGCACTGTACTAGTTGCAAGAACAGTAGAAAAATTACAACGATTACTTAGAAACATAAATATTGCTTGCAACAATTATGGCATAAACATTAATATCAGAAAAACCAAGTATATGGTCTTCAGTAAAATCATGACCCAACCAGCACATATTAGTATAAACGGCATCCAAATTGAAAAAGTATCAAGTTATAAATACTTGGGAACTTTAATAAACGAAACTGGAGACCAAAGCAATGAAATAAAAAGATGTATCGAAATTGCCAGGGCCACCTTCATAAAGATGAGAAAATTATTCTGCAACAGAGATATAAGCATCCCTCTACGATTAAGAATGCTATGAGGCTACGTATTTAACACGCTATTATACGGTGTAGAGGCCTGGACTCTCAAACAGAACAACATAAAAAATATTGGAAGTTTCGAGATGTGGTGCTACCGTCGAATGCTGAAGATAAGTTGGGTTGAAAGAATCACAAATCTTGAAGTAATACGAAGGATAGGAAGAGACCCAGAAATTTTGTTAACGATAAAACGAAGAAAACTCGAGTATTTGGGTCACCTGATGAGAGGTCATAAATACGCATTACTTCAAAATATAATGCAAGGAAAATAGAAGGAAAACGAAATCCAGGCCGTAGAAGAATGTCGTGGATGCGGAATTTGAGAGAGTGGTTTGGCTGCACCACTAATGAACATTTTAGGTCAGCTGTAAACAAAGTCAGGGTAGCCTTGATGATTTCCAATCTCCGATAGGAGTGGCACAAGAAGAAGAAGAAGATACCGTACTAAAAATGTTATTGATTAATTTAGACAAATCTCAAATATTTTACTTGTTTTCAAATATGTAATCAATGAAGGAGAATTCAAAAATAGAAGAAAATAGAGAAAGAAAATTCAAAAATCTTTCATTGATTACATATTTGTAAACAAGCAAAATATTTGAGATTTGTCTAAATTAATCAATAACATTTTTAATTTTATAAAATAACAGCTTTCGAACTCTGAACTTATTAAATGATATTTCTCCTAGGTTTGATTTCATCTAAATTCTTCCACACCTGGTCAAACTAAAACAGTTTTTTTTTGAAAGAATTTTGATAACTTATTTACACGTTAACATTTAATTTCAATTAATAATAGTAATTTTTTGAAAATTTAACTTTAAAATTTAATATCTGATCTTAAAATTCATTTAACCTATACATGGCTTTTTAGTCATTTTCAATTTTAATTAATTTTTAATTATTATTTACGAATATAGAGGTCGCATAGGATAGTGGTTCCTTCTTTACCATTTTAATGAATGACAGTCCTCTTCAGCTGTTCACGTGGGCTCAAAATGGTTTGACTCAGCCATGTTGTCCTTTTAAAATAAAAAAAATGTAGATGTAAGTTATTCAATTTAAGGGGTTGTTATAACCGATATCTGTGGCTTTTGCACAGGATCTATGTTTATTATTGTGTCGTTTAGTAATTGCTCTTCGATGAAGGTTTTTTAAGTACGTAAATTTTTCAATCTTTCATTTTTATAGAAAATCTTATCTTAAATGTCCTTTTAGGAAGCTCTGATGATGGTACGTTATGTGTTGAAAGTACTTAGCTGATAATAAAACATTTTTTACACATTATCAATTTTTTTGAGAACATACACTCATTTGCCGGTTTGACCTACTTATAAGTGTGTACAAGTCTTACAGTCTTTTCCAATTTAGTAATTTATGCCTGATTGCACCAACACATATATAAGCTTAAGGCGTGCCTTAGGCTAAGCTCACGAAACATATGCGTTGTACTATGAAGTCTAAGATCAATTGTCAGCTTGCCACAATGGATTGACATGTGGATTGCATAGATAAGAATCGAAAATTTTGGTGCAACGTAAGTGAGACTTAAAACGACCCTATCTATAAGCTGAGCTTAGCTAAGCTGGAGCTTAAGGTTTGTTGGTTCAACCAAGCTGTAAAGGGATAGATGACCAGATATATGTGTCCCTTTCAGAAGTAGTTAAAGATGCGATAAATTATATTAAGATCGTGTAAATCTTTTTTTTCTTCAGGTGCCATCTCCGCTACGGAGGTTGGCAATCATCATAGCTATTTTAATTTTTGAGGCAGTAGCTCTAAATAGTTGTTTTGAGCTGCATCCAAACCATTCTCTCAGGTTCTTCAGCCATGAAATTCGTCTTCTGCCGATGCTTCTTCTGCCATCTATCTTTCCCTGCATTATGAGTCGCAGGATGCCATACTTCTCGCCCCGCATCACATGTCCGAGGTACTGTAGTTTTATTTCTTTAATTGTAAGTTCAACTTCCCTCTCTTTACCTATTCTTCTCAGTACTTCATTGTTCGTAACTCTATCTACCAAGGAATCCCTCATAATTCTTCTATACGTCCACATTTCAAAGGCGTTGAGTCGTCTCATTGTCTCTACATTTAACGTCCATGATTCCAGTCGATAGTATAGTACACTATATAAGTAACATTTTGTTAGGCGTACTTTAAGAGCTAATGTTAAATTTTGCTACATAGGACCTTTTTCATTTTCATAAAATTAGAACGTGCTTTCTCGATTCTGACTTTGATTTCTGCAGTGTAGTCATTATTTTCGGTTATAAGTGTCCCTAGGTAAGTGTACTTTTTTACTCTTTCGATCTGCTGGCCCTCTACTATCAAGATCTCGTTAGTATTATGGTTGTTTTTACTAATTTTCATAAACTTTGTCTTTTTGATATTGAGAGAGAGTCCGTACTCCCTACTACACCTTACTATTTTACTCATGAGTATTTGCAGGTCTTGTAAATTATCGGCTATTATTACTGTGTAAAAAACAAAAAAAAAAACAAAAATAATGACAAATTTGGTACCCAACCAGAACATCAGTATTGGTAGGAAGGAAATAGAACTCGTAGATAGATATAAATACCTGGGACATGAAATTACGATTGGCAGGGATAACCAGACTCATGAGCTGAAGAGAAGAATCGGTCTTGGGTGGGCAGCATTTGGGAAACTGAGAGAAACTTTTAAAAGTGAGTTACCCACATGTCTAAAGAGAAAGGTATTCGATCAGTGCGTCCTCCCAGTCTTGACGTACGGATCAGAAACACTTACCTTAACTAAAGCCTCGGCTACCAAACTAAGAGTCACGCAGAGAAGAATGGAGCGGTCAATGTTAGGAATAACTCTGCGAGACAAAATCAGAAACGAAGAAATCAGGAGAAGAACAAAGGTGACTGACGTCATCGAGAGGATAGCCAGGTTGAAGTGGAGATGGGCAGGACACGTAGCCAGAATGACAGATGGGCGATGGACGAAGAGGTTATTGGAATGGAGGCCAAGAGAAGACAAGAGAAGCGTCGGTCGACCGCCTACAAGATGGACTGACGACTTAAGAAAGGTAAATAAAAACTGGATGAGGGCGGCGCAGGATAGATGGGATTGGAAACGAGAGGAGGAGGCCTATGTTCAGCAGTGGACTTTTGAGGCTGGATGATAATATAATATATATTACTGTGTCATCTGCATATCTGATGTTGTTAACTAAGACTCCATTTACTCTTATGCCGACTGTTTCATCTTCCAGAGTTTCTCGCATTACCTCTTCAGAATAAGCGTTAAATAATAGAGGTGATAGTATGCAGCCTTGCCGGACTCCTCTCTTTATTTCCATTTCTTCAGATGTTTCTGTTTTAATTCTTACTATTGCTCGCTGATTGTAATAGAGATGTGTTATTAGTCTTAAATCTCTTTCATCTAGGTTTTTAGTTTTTAGAATTTCCATGAGTCGATCAAGTTTTACTTTATCAAACGCTTTATTGTAGTCTATAAAACAGACGTAAAGAGAACGGTTAACATCCAAACATCTCTGTGTCAGCACGTTGAAGGAGAATAATGCCTCTCTGGTACCCATTCCATTGCGGAACCCATATTGAGTGTCACTAATATCGTTGATTGAAATATTGATATGATCCAATACCTCAATCAACGCTAATATCCAGCTCCAGTTTAGAGTGTATTCTGGCGTGGATAATTTTCAGCAGAATTTTCAAGGTATGTGACATTAAGCTTATGGTTCGGTAGTCACTGCATTCTTTGGCATTCACTTTTTTTTGGCAAACACACAAATGCTGATATCAACATTTCTCTAGGGATGATTCCCGTAGTACAAACAGCGTTGAACAGTTCTACTATTATGTCCAGGTTTTTCTCGTTGACCAACTTTATCAGCTCGCTAGGTAATTCATCTGGACCAGCAGATTTATTGGCTTTCATAGAGTTTATTGCCTGACTAACCTCTGATTTGGTTATCTCTGGGCCTACATCTCCGGTTTGACTATCTACGGATGTACTAGCTTCTCTCTGGTCATGAAATAGTTCCTCGATGTACTCTTTCCATCGTCGTAGTTTTCGTTCTGTCTCCATTATAATATTTCAGTTTTTGTCGAGCAATATATTTGAGGTTCTTCTATTTCCTATTCCGGCTAGTTCTTTGACTTTGACTTTTTTCGTGTAAATCGTGTAAATAAGAAATATTAAATAAATATGTTATAAAGTTGTAAGAGCAAGGTTTCGAATTGTCTTTATTAGCTCGATGAAAGATATTTGCACTTTGATAAAACATTTAATCATTGTGTTTATCATAAATTAAAAGTATCTGCCACTCTATTGTTATCCATTCTATTTTTATATACAGGGTGTCCCCGAAAATAGTGCGTTCCTTATAGGTATAGGTAGAAGGCACCATGTAGAGCAAAAAAGTCTCATAACATTTTTTTCTAAACTTAACCGTTTGGCCCAAAAACGAAAATACATTTTGGTATGCAAATTGAAATCAACTATGTATACAAAATCTAAAGAGAGACACAGTCACAATTCAAAAATAGTTGACCCGTGGGCCTTTTGTATTTACATTAAACCCTGTCTTCCTCCTGAACAAACAAACAAATTCTTGTTTTGTTTGATTTTTACACATAGGGTGGTATAATTATTTTGCAAGTGTCTACTGTCTGACCTACATTGCTGGTGTCAATAACCTAAGTCACAAACAGTTCTTGTACATTGATGTCAGATTAGTTAATTTTATGAAAATAAAAGTTCGCTTATATGGAGAACAATGTATTTTTTTTGGAAACGGTTAACTTTAGAAAAAAATGTTATAGGACTTTTTTGTTCCACTTTGTGTATTATATTAAAGGAACGCACTATTTTCGGGAACATCCTGTATACCTAAGTATATATAAGTATATATAAATCACTCTCTCCTACCTACATCCAATGCAGTTATATCTTAAAAGCTCTATCTCATCCTATTAACCACTAATATCCTTGAGGTATATCAAAGGCGGAAAAGTTATCGAATAATTTCCACAGTCCCGAAGTAATTGAAACTAACTATAAATCATTTTACAATTACTTCAAAAAGTTTAAGAAAGGATTAAGTAGCTCAACTCAGGGATTGGCATTCTTCGACAGCATTCTAAGTTGCTTTAAGCCAAAGTTTTCATTCTAAAGTTTGCAGACTTCAAAAGGATAACGCTTAATGAGATAAATGCAAAATTTCTCGTAAGAAACTTTCAAATTTCAAGCGAAAAGAGGTCCATGTAGGTAGGTTACTCAATTAGCTCGAAAAAAATTTATACCCTCCTATTAAATTATTCCCAAAGATACGGCTAAAGGGAATTTGGTTATTAATTTAATTTATCCATATTTTTAAATCGGAAAACTTTTAATGATCATACAACGTTTACTGTTTTCCCAAGAATCAGTCTTGGGAGTACTTTTAAGTATTTTAATTAAATTTTCTTTTAAGTAGATTTATATGGGGCATATGTCGTTTAGAAAATAGTACAAGCGGTTTTTCAATTTAAATTTCAAATAAAGAAATCTTCTTTGTGTAATCATAATCATCATCAAGGCCATTCCGTATGGAATATTTGCCGCTCTTAAGTAGAGCTCTCTGCTTCGGTTATTGTGGTGAATCACTCCGCATTCTTCTTGGGTGTTTTCAAAGTTTGTTGTACATTACAATTTTCTTCCACTCATTTTGATGTGTGAATAGTTCTCAGTTTCTCACTTTCAGGATTATAATATCAGCCATGACTTGGTCCTCCCATTTCTCTCTGGGTCTTCCCCTAGGTCTTTCAGTTTCTGGCTTATTTCTAGAGATCTTAAAGAGTCGGTCGTCTTTCCTTCTCTCTATGTCTCCCAGCCATCTCAGTCTCAGCGCTTTAATAAATCCAACGATATATTCCCCCTTGATTATGTTTCTTAGTCCATAGTCCATACTTTTTCTCATTTCCCCGTTTTGCATTCTTATCGGGGCCATAATCCGTCTGTGGATTTTCCTTTCGAATATTCTTAATTTTTCTTCATCTTTTTCTGTGAGGCACATTGTCTTAGCTGCGTATATAACTACTGGTCTTATTCCAACTCTTAGTCCATTGAAATGTTACATTTTTTAGGCCATACCTTGCATTTGTTAGAGGAGTCAATTTTATTTTTTTAATACGTAGGGGGGATAAGTGGAAGCTTAAGTTCAAGTTTTTGGGGTCGCCATCCTTGTCCGCCGGCCGCCATATTGGAAAATGGGTGCAAAGGGGTTTCACGCTATATCTCGTAAACTACCAACCCTACGGAAAACCTAATCAAACATAAAATGTAGCAAATTAAATTTTATACAATTTTGTTTCTATTACTTTTCATCGTAAAGTGACCAACCAAAAAGATATAAAGAAAAATATGTAAACATGTTTTAACACGTTTCCTTTTGAAGGTTATAACTATTTTTCAGTTCATTTTACAATTAAATAGCATTATAGCAATTTTGTAGAGGGTTTTTCAGCGAACAATTTCCACTATAAAGGTGTTTAATTCTATTTATTTATCTAGGTTTTACAGCGCTCCAAACTTGATCAGATTCTCGAATGCTCATAGGGATAAAATAAAAACAAAACGTTAGGCTTACTTTTCTATATTAATATTTTTTATTCATACAATTTATTACGATTTTTACATTCCTATGGTATTATTAATCTATTTTTGACCTTTCTCCCCACTATAAAACTTAGAAGCATGTATAGAAAAAACCCAAGAAGTTGTTTGAGGTCAAATTCGCCGGTTCAGAAGAAGAATGACCAACCGCAAAATTCTTCAGAAGAGCAAAAAAACGATTTTTAAATATTTAAATTAGGGATTAAACGAAGAGTAATCGTACAGGAGCATCGCTATGGCGTTTGTTTTTTGACAACGGTGGCTTTTATTTTCATCGATATTGTTTCGAATTTCATTATCTTAATTTAATCGCCCCATTTTCAACCCTATCTACAGTTGCGTCATTATGCATCGAAAACAAGGTCTAACATAGCGCGTATTTCAGTAACTAGGCAACTACCCTATAGTGGCTCAGCAGATTTTTACAGTTCGGTCTTTTTGTATCATCTTTACACAGTATTCCAGAAGTTAAGTGCGCAAAAAACAGGAACTGACAAAATTTGTAGTTACGTCATTTTTCTTCCGTACCGGACTGAATATCTGCCTGCTATTACTTTTATTATTATAATTTATCCTAGGTTACACAGCAGTCGGTCCCCCTCTACTTAACTTATTCTTACAGTTGTGGTATAGATAATACTCTTGAGAGTCTTGTGGGTAAAATTTATATTTCTGTGATCAGATAAGCATTTTGTGTTTTTTGTAAGAGCGCATCACGAGTGGTGGTGATTTTATTTGTAAGAAACTTCTAGGGAAAATTATTTGTCAGTGGGAAAGACGAGATATTTGCCATCTTTACTCACTGTTGTCGACGAACGTTTTTCGTCTCTTTATATGGCGGAAATAAAGACGATTCTCTTGAAACCCGGAGATAAAAACGATTCGCTAAAACAGTTACAAAAATGCATTTAATCTGTTCTCACTTCCTCCAACACAAGATGCAGCTCGTTTATAAAGACTCCGAGTGTATCACCAGATTGAGTCATGGCTCGGTAAACATTTTGATCCAGAAAATTGCGGCTGGAAAAAGCATTGAAAATTTTGGATAACAATCCAAACTTTCAAGCCTCCAGAAGGTACCCCGAGCTTATCAAATTCATCTTTAGCAGATGCAATGGAAACTAGAAGTGCATGTGGTTGTCAAAAAGCAGACCTCAAATGGTCAGCAGTGTGCCTATATTGTGATGGTGAAAGTTGCAGCAACATCGTGGATATATCAACATTAATTATTGAAGAAAATTAATTGGTAGATGAATTACCGACAATGACGCCAACTCTAAGGGTGCGTGCAGGTCGGCGCCTCGTTGTGAGCACAACTTAACTCTCATTATACCACAAAAATTCACCTCGGATACTGATTCAGATCTTAAATCTTGACTCGCAGCCTGGACCATCGAAAAAAAAAATGAAAAAATAATAACTATGATAGATCTTTTTAACATATAATAATAAATAATATTATTTTCTCCGAAATAGAAACTAGAAATTGTCCGTGGATTAGGCCTATTGGGGATACCACACAAACAACGCGCCTCCAGAATCTACCTCGGTGGCCGGAAAAGGGTCAAAATAGCATAGGAATATTATAATTATAATAAATAAATATACAGATAGAAAAGTAAGCCCAAGGTTTTGTTTTTATTGTATTCCTATGAGAATTCGATAATCTGGTCAAGTTTGGAGCGCTATAAAACCTAGATAAATAAGTAAAACTAAACAACTTTATAGTGAAAATTGTTTGTTGAAAAATACTCTACAAAATCGCTATGATGTTATTTTATTGTAAAATGAACGGAAAAAAATTTATAACCTCCAAAAAGAAATTTCTTACAAAATTTTCTCTTATTTTTGTATATAAATTTTTTGTTGGTCACTTGACGATAAAAAATAATATATGTATATAAAATTGTAGAAAATTTAATTTGCTACACTTTATGTGCAGTTAAATTTTCTGTATGGTTGCTAGTTTAGTAGATACAGCGCGAAAGCCCTTTGCACCCCTTTTTCCAAGATGGCGGCCGGGGGACAAGGGCGGCTACCCCAAAAACTAAAACTTAAGCTTCTCCTTAACCCCACTACAAATTAAAAAAATAAAATTGACTCTTCTAAGAAATGCAACCCTAAATGTAACATTTCAATGGACTATCTGTATATTTTCAGTTTTGTATTTCCGGATAAGTTCCAATCCTTCATTAGCCTATGATAATCTTCAGTATGTTTTGTTGACTACTAGTATTCGCTCCGTCACTTCTTCACTTCTCTTATTTTGACATTCACAATTACTTCCAAAATTTAAATTGTTGAACTCCTTTAAAACTGTAGTTTTTTATCTTGATTCCTCTTGTCCTGTTATCTTCTCTTCTAGAGTAGAGTAAATATTTTATTTTTCCTTTGTTATTTTCTAGACCTCTTTTCTGTGCTTAATTTGCCATACTGACGCCACTTGACCTATTTTAATCAGAACCGACCAAGTCACCCTTAAGTGGTTAATGCAGTCTAAAGATTCAGAAGATGAGCCAGAAGGTGAGCCAGATGAATTGAACAACTTCAATACGATTTCAAGATTGAGCATCGGGCCGGAGTTAGACACACGAACACTGATTATCTCTCTAGAATTAGAAGGCTGTGCCCAGCAGTTACCATTGCCACAAAATAGAATTCAAGGAAGCAGAAATGCTAAGAACAACCCTTTCCAGCGACGAGTAGACGCCTAGTAAGATTGGAGAACAAGAGAAAGATCCAGTTTTACAGAAAATTCGTAAGTGGAAAGAAGAAAATCATTGACCTTCTTGACAAGAAGTATCAAACCTGTGCTAAGTAGTTAAGATGTATTGGGCCAAGTCGGAATCGTTTATTATGGAAGGCAGCGTGCTTAAACGAGCACTGGCAATTGCTGATGGTCCAAAGAAGACAACACAGTTGGTGAGTCCAAAGAGAAAAATAGCGATGTACTTGTACTAGTAGTACATAGCGATGTACTAGTAGTGCCCTTCACTAGGCTGTAAAGATCTATTGGGTTAGTGCCATGTACTTTCGACCTTGGTCTGCAGTCTCCATATATTGCTTATCCCTTGCGGTTTAGAACCTCGCAATCGCACAATATATGTCTGACTGTCTCGGTCTCTCTTTTGCATAGTCTGCAACTGAGATCTCCACTGGATAGTCCTATCGTATGTAGGTGTCCTTTTACTGAAAATTGTCCAGTTAGGAAACATGTAGTGATGTTGAGCTGATTCCTGTTCATTTTGAGCCGTTATTTACCTCTTTTTGCACATGTCTGAGGTATAAATGTCTTCGCATGCTTTTGCGTGGGAATATTTTTCCGGTAATATTTGTATTGTCTTCGTATCCAGCCTCTTAATCGGTCTCTGATTGTGCGTTTGGGCACTCCAAGTGCCGGTTCTGGACCGAATATCTTGTTGCCGATCTTTGTCTAGCAAGTTCTTCAGCTTTTTCATTGCCCGAGATCCCTTGATGTTCAGGCACCCAAATGAGTTTTACCTCATTAAGTTCCGCCAGGGTGTCAAGTTCTTCGCAGCATTCCCATACAAGCCTTGAGGTTATCCTTGGGTTCTTTAATGCCCTCAAAGCCGCTTGGCTGTCTGAACAGATATTCTCTTATTAGCATAAGTCCTCAATCTGTTTATCCGTGCATAGTGCAGGATTGCATATACCTGTGTCTGAAATACAGAGGTATATTCTCCTAGTGGGATGGAATTGTTATAATCCCTATCCTCACTATGTACTCCTAATCCCGAGCCATATTCTGTCTTGGATCCATCTGTATACTAGGTGCGGCAGTCATAGTTCAGATCTCTGCCAGGATCTCCTCATACCTCCCTGGAGTGTATTTCCACCTGGAAAGGTATTTTCATTTTATATTTGGGGATTGAATGGTCTGTTGTCATCTCCCATATCGAATCCCCGCATATATCCTTGATGCCGCTGTGTCCTTTGCCAACTGCAATTTTGCTTTGATTTCCCTGCAGTCTATGTAACCCCATCCTTGCCTCGACCTTCACTATGATGTGTAAGGGAAAAAGGTTTAGTAAGGCTTCCATTGCTGCAGTTTGTATGCCTCTCATTGCACATGTTATGCTGCAAATACCTGTTGGTCGTAATGGATTACTTCATAAAGTGGGTGGCGATCTACGAAATTTAGACCAGAAGGACGCCATTAATGCAGATGTGTTGATCAAAGACTAAAATAGCTGATTTGGAATACTCTTGAAAACCCATAATGACCAAGCAAGCAAATTGAAGAGCCGTCTGTTCTAGAGAATCTTCGACAGACTAGGTATGATGAAATCAAGAACTTCTGCCAACAACCCGATGAAGTAGTAGGGCGAATGAATATTATAGTTGGTAAGTATTTGACAAAGATGGTTTGCAATTACCAGCGAGACTGGGACAAGTACCTTCTGTTCTTCGCAATGTCCTACAGATCCACTGTTAACGAATCAACGGACAAAACTCCACGAAAAGTCCTATTTGGATGCAACATTCGACTACTTTGTGATCTAAGATTTGGATGCCGACCTGGAGAAAATGTAGCTGATAAAGATGATGTGAACGAATTACGATGAGGAATAGACAATAATATACCCGAGTAAGCCCGTTCCCATCTTCAGATCGGATGTTTTAAGAAGAATGACAAAGTTAAGCTTTTTAATAAAAAGAATCAAAAGGGTTATTCTACCAAGTTGCAACAGCTCTGTGAAGGTCCGTACTTTATTAGAAAGAACATTAACGACATTACCTATCGAATAAAAAAATTCCAACAGGAATGGTATTCCAACAGGATGATAGTGTATCTTAACCAGCTGGCACCATTTGAAGAAGACCACGACGTATTTTAAGTGGAAGTAAACTTATTTTAATATGATTAAGTTGTTCAATTCAACTAATTTTTACCAACGTACGTTTTATTTGACCCTTGATGTTTTAGCGTATGTTTAAAAAATAATGAATGTGTTTATTATAAACCCTATATACAGCTGTGTTAATAATAAGTTGTAAATAATTTTAATTATAATTGTATAATATTCACATTTAAATTTTGTGCAGAAGTCCCCTTTTTGCAGTTAACTGTAATAAAAATGAAAATTATTAGAAATAATTCAATTAGATAAACACTACTTGCAGGAAAACACCTTTATTTGCCATTATCAACATGTAATATAAAGAAAGGAATAGAAAATAGTCCGTAGTATTAATTATCAACTTGTTGAACAGTGGGCTATTCTGTTATTTCCCTCCAAAATGAGATATTGCTATCGTCGATGAATCTGAGCATTTTTCTAATGTTTTCAACTTTGGATGACATTAATGGGCGCGTTTCAGAGTAAACTCGCGTTGTGAAGGCAAAACTATCACTTTTTCGTTTATTTTTCATTATATTTCTGCTGTAAATATCCACTTTTTGCAGTTAGAGAAATTTTAGCCGCATTTTCAATATTCTTAGAATAGACGCAGTATTCCCCTTTTTGTTGAAAACGATGTGTTTACGTGTAAAGAACGCAAAAATAATAGAAAGTGAATTTATGAAAATTTGTTGGAAGTCCCCTTTTTGCAGTTAGCAGTTCTCATAACATAACGATTTTACATGTATAAAGTATACCAAAGCATAAAAGCAATAATTTTCCCTAACTAGCTCTCGACATATTTTCCATTTCTTTTTTATATGTAAAGCAGACTTATCGGAAGGGATAAAACTCCTTGAGGCTCTAGCAAAAAGATAGCTTTTAGTCTTGTTTTTTTCTAACATAAGTACCATCGGATTAAACAACGTATCCCATTAAACGAATTCATGATTTCGTTTTTCAAAATGCGAGGAAATTTCAATGGAAATGAGTGGCGTAAGCCCAGAGGAAAGCTATTGTAAACAATAGCGTGTAACCGCTTATGCATAATATGAAGGATTACAGGCACATTTCTAAAAATCCCGATCTAAACATTTCCACCAGAATCCATTTTGCATAAGCACACTTCTCATCTTTTTCCATCTTGGAGATCTGCTGTAATGGAAACACATATTTCGGCGGGCGCAGTTAAAAAGCTTTTAGTAATTTAATTCCAAATTGTATATATAACAAGCTATAAATAAGTCATACAATATACGGAAAAGGAAAAAGGTCAAATTTGTAGATTTTATGTTTATAACATGTATAAACATAAACGTAAATTGGTAGGTTTAATATTTATAAATTTATAAACATGAAATTAGTACGAACGTCAATAAAAATTGGGACCATTACCTAGAAATCGAATGTAGGATTTAGAAAGCAATATCTGGATTTTAAAAAAATCAGGTTACTACGGTGTTATATCTTTCCTATACTGAAATTGAGTCGTGGACTCTCTCAGACAGACCATATTTTGATTAACAGGAGGAGACAATAATCAATTAAGGACCTAAGATCCTGTATAGGAGCCTGTGTGGACGCAAATCATTTCATGGTAATGACATAAAAACACACAAAAAATGCTAGAGCAAAAATAAAATCAGACAAACGAAATGGGACACTGAGGAACTAAAAGAAGAGCAAGAAAGAAGGAAATGTCAGGAAGAACTGGAAAAATATCTAACGATGGATGACAATTAAGAATGTGTTGATGTGAAAAGGGTGTGGAGCTGCATAAAGGATGCCATACAGGAAGCAGCAGAAAAAACAATTGGCAAAAAGAAGAATAAAAAGAAAAAATAATGGTACAATATTAAATGCCAACAAAGTATGGAAAGAAAAATGGAAGCTAGATTAAAATGGAAAAGAACGAACATGGCAGACGACATAGAAAACTACAAATTATTGAGAAAAAAGGCAAAAAAATAAACAGAAAACAAAAACGACAATGGATAGTTTTAAAGATTCAGGAAATTGAGAACGAAAAATACAACAGAAATTAAAGAAAAATTTATAATAAAATAAAAGAAAACAATGGATTAAGAGAGAGAATATAAAGAAATATGGACAAATAACTTTAAAGAATTACTTATTGAACCAGTTATAAATGAATAAATAAAAGAAGAGGATGAAGAAGAAACGATCACACAGAAACCATCATTAGAAGGAGTAAAAAACTTTTTGATGAACGGGATTAATTCAAAGTCACATGGGAAGGACGGAATAAATCTAGAACTAATAACATACGGAGAGAACATGTTACATGAAAAAATACACGAATTGATTAAGGAAGAGATATGGAAAGAGGTGACAATTGCGAACGCATGGGAAATTGGACAGAATAAAACGATCCATAAAAAAGGAGACCAGCATGAGTGCAAGAACTACCGAGATTATTACTCTATTTAATGTTGCCAATAAAATATTATCATCAATACTAAAAAAATTAATTGAAGAAACAGATGAAACAAAAAAAAGGAATGTGTGTGTACTTTGTACGCACGTAAGAAGTTATACTTCTAGTATAATATATAGTACATTCGTTAACGGTAAAATATTGCAAGACCTCTAAATTCTAAAGAACCGCTCCGATTTAGAAGAAATTTTGCAAACAAGCTCATCTTATCCTTCTCTTCAAAAGTGATATGACTACAATGTGTGCTTTTTATTTTTAAGGGGTGAAAACTACCCTTTTTTACCAAAAATTAAAAACAGCCGATATAAGCGTTATTTAAATCTAAATTATGTGTAGGTACGTTAAATAGTATGTTAAATATATGAATTTGATTGTTTCTCTAAATAAGAATTTGTATAAAAAATATTTTGTAACTTTAAATTTGGTAATGCTGTATTTTGTAGTGATCTAAATTTTATTTTATGTTTGCAATTTAGTTTATTAAGTATTTAATATTTTCAACCCTTATAAATTACCCCTACAAATAGATTTATTAGATCATTCACTCACGGTAAAATATTGCAAAACCCGTGAATTTTAAACAACCGCTCGGGTTGACATGAAATTTGGCATTCACATAGCTAATAAGTTAAGGAAAAAAAGTGATATAGCACCGATGTGTACTTTTGCCCTGGGGGTGAGTTTCACCCCTTCTCGGGGGTGAAAAAATATAGGTCCAAAATAAGTCCAAAAATGGATAAACTGACTAATTCTAAGGAACTTTTGTTCTATAAAGTTTTTCACTAAGTCAATACTTTTCGAGTTATTTGCGAGTGAATATGTTCATTTTTCAACAAAAGAACCACGTTTTTAGAGGGTTTTTCGCAAATAACTCAAAAAGTAAGTATTTTATCGAAAAAATATTCCGAACGGAAATATAGATTATGAAAAACTGAAAAAATCTGTGTATGTATGAAGTTTAGAGACCTAGTAGAACCAGAGTCGTAGCTAATGAAGTTCCAAGATACGGGGTGTTGAGATTTCTCTTACAAAGTGGAGATTTATTGATTGCTCTAAAACCGGTTGAGATATGCAAATGAAATTTGATGGGTTTTAAGAAGTAGTTATTACGCATTTATTGACAGACTTACTATTAAGAATTTTATATTCACCATTGGCGCGCATACAAGTACTAGTCTGAATTAAAAAAAAAATAGTACGCCATTGAGGTATTTCAAATTAAAAAGCATTTTTGACTTACTTATTTAATTTATGACAGAAAATATATCTTCCCTTTTTTTCATACGATGCGCCTTTTTCATGAAAAAAAAAAATAAAATACTTATATCAACGCTTAAGGAGTATTCGACAAAGTTTCAATATGGTTTTTTAACGATAACTTCTGTAATTTTCAAGATATTTCATTGTTCTAAAGCTTATTTTGTGGGTAATTGTAAGTGCTAAAAGTATTCAAAAGCTGAACTTTCTGGAGGTCTTTAATTTTTAAAGCATGCGATTCAAAAGGCTTAGAAAACTGCTTCTCACACTTACGTGCAAACTTAAAATATAAATATCTCACTTAGTGTTTACCATAGAGACATTGAAAAAACTGAATATGTTTTAGTATAAAAAATACTACATTTTAGTATTGATATATATATATTTCAGATTTCTTTTAGTTTTCAAGTAATTTTGAAAAAATTTAAAACATTTATAAAATATCAAAAAATAATTTAATACTAAATTGAAATTTTTTTCAAACCTAAGCTCTTTAAACTGGTTATAATCTCAGAACGCGTAGTCAGGATATAAATAAACCTAATTTTTTATGGAATAATGTTAATTTTTATTTTTGTGGAAAATTCACCAATTTAAGTAATTATTCTTTTGATTTTTCAACGAGATAATCGTTTTTTTTTTTTGTAATAACTCAGCCATTTTTTATCCAAATCACTTTTATCATAGCACCTTTTAAAGGTACCAGTAAAATATTTAAAAGATGTCTCCATAATTTTTTTCTAAAAATCTCTATTTCTTGCATTATATAATGATAAAATGATTGATTCAAGGTTAATTCGAAAAAACCCCGATTTTAAGTAGGCTGTAACTTAGGCTGTGTTATTGCTATAATAATTTAAAGAACACCACTCCATTCAGTAATTTAACAGGTTTCTTTTTGATTATAATAACTTTTTCGTAAAAATGCATAATTTTAGAGGTATTTTTGAAAATCCACTCAAAAACATGCATTTTTCATGTAGGAAATCATCAATTTCGATCGTGAATAACTTGCTAAATATCAATTTACCGAAAAAGTCGTGTATAAGATTTTTTACTCAGAATTGAAATATCTATCAATTTCCGAGGTTATTTTGAGGTTAAATATTTTCACCCCCGAGAAGGGGTGGTACCCACCCCCAGAGCAAAAGCACACATCGGCACAATATCACTTTTTTTCTTTGACATATTATCTATATGTATGCCAAATTTCAAGTCAATGCAAGCGGTTCTTTAAAATTTACCGCAAAAACCGTCAAAGAATGGACTAATTTAACCTAACTTCATATTATGATTTCAACGAAATCAATATACCTAGCTACTTTAAACAGTTTTTTTTGTGTTGTATTTAAATATTGAACTAATTTTAAAAAGAACAAAAAGAATAACAAGAATTAAAAAAAAGGGTATGAGTTTGTCCGGATTTGAACAAGGGACCTCTCGATCCCTCGGCGAATGCTCTACCGATCAGCTACAACGGTTTTTGTATTCAGTCGATCATTTCTCGGACATAATCACAATCACGGTGACAGATACATTAATTGAAAATAAACATTTTTAATAATACTTATTAGGAGGAAGACAAATCCACAGACATAAAAATTATAATAAATATATTTACTAAAGACACTAATAATGTATTCTTTTCAAGCACACTTTATTTGCGCTACATAACTTAAAAGATGTAGCGACTAATACCACACTGTCGGTGTGCGCATGCCCAAGGAATGTAAAAATTCACCCTCGTGCCTAAAGAAGTATAACTTCAAAAATGCGAGGACAATACCACTGCTGTTTCAGAAAAGGCAGAACAAAAACGGATGCAGTACATACCTACCAATAAAGAAATCAGGGAAAAAGCACACGAACATCAACATCAAATTAAAATATCATTTATTATAGACTTTGAACAAACCTTAGACTGGATAAAAAGAAAGGAAATAATGAAAGCCCTAAAATATCAATGAGTAAGTAAAAACTAAGATATCTAATTAAAATGTCACTGAACAAATCATAACTCGGTATTCTAACACAAAAAGGGGAAACAGAAGAATTCGAAATAAATAAAGGGGTGAGACAAGGTGACTAACTGTCAGCAACACTATTTAACCTGGCAGTACATTTTGCGTAAAGAACATCAGGTTACCAACTAATCGCATTTGCAGATAATACAGCGATAGCAACAAATATTAACAAAATCATGAAGTTATTAATGGAGATTGAAGAAGAGGGGAATAAGATGGGGCTAAAAATAATTGAAAAGAAAAGAAAATTAATGAGACTTGAAAAACAGAGCAAAACAGAGAGATAAGGATAGCAAATAAAAATTCGAAGAAATTCAAAAACTTAAATACCTGGGCGTTATGACAAACAAGAAAGGTAAAAGAAAAACGGAGATCGAAGAGAGAGTAAATGTGACAAACCGGGTATACCAAACAAAAAGAAAACTACTAAAAAGTAAAATGTCGACCGAGCAAACACAAATAAATTATTATAAAACACCATAAGACCAATAACAATGTATGCAGCATAAATGATGACTAGGACAAAAAAAGAAAAAAAGAAATAAGGATAAATGACCAAAATATATAAGAGCAATACTGGATCCAGTAGGAATTGAAGAACAAGAGTATAGAAAGAGACCGAATCAAGAAATTTTAGAAGAATTAAGTGGAGACAGTGGCGTACAGAGCATGGTTCCGCGGGTTCGGCGGAACCAGGGCCGGGCCCCGTAGGGTCACTTTAACGCGCTTTTTGCTTCGAAGAAGAAAGAAAAAATCGAAGAAAAAAATCGGTCAATTCAAAATGAGGTGATAGATTTACTTTGAAACTCAATTAAAAGTGAACTACTTCATAATACATATTAGTGTATCTTCAATTTTTTTTCGATAATATAGATGCAGCTCAAGACCAAGACATTTAAAAAACAGACCAACTTAGTTAGTTTTTCGATATGTTAAAATTGTGTATACCGAAGAGAATGCCTTGGATGTTGTAATTAACGAATAGACCAAACTCCATGTACCTACACTTGGCAATTAAATTTTGGCCGAAATAACTAAACTAAATATATGCATGGACAAACTGCTGGGTCAGGGATGTGATGGCGTAGCAAAGCTGAGTGGTGTTCGAGCCATTTAAATATTATATTAATTTTAGTTGTCTGAGACTCCACCCTGTATTCAAAACAGTTAATTTGTTGGAAGATTTAAAAGCATTGAGTAATGAATATTTTTCATAACATAAATACACAAATTCTTTCCACTTGTAGACGATAACGATATTACTTCAGAGAATTATATCGTGCGATTAAAAGTTTTGCTGAATGCTGAAAGGAAAACCTTTTACGATCCGCTTTGCGATCCGCGATTTAACCTATTTTTAAAAGTATCATATAAAATTATTTAAGAATCTGTTTTGTTCATATAAATATTAAATTCAAATGTTCATTTTTTAAAAGCTGTTTTAGTTTTCCGATAATAAGGTTTTTAATTGTGACTGGAGGACTGTCAAACTAACGTCAGAACGTGTATGTATCGATCTGTAAATTGGTGCCGAAATTTGTAATTATTACTCTAAATACTAGTTATCAAAATTAGTTTTCGCTCAAATAGTGACTAATAGCAATTGTGTTACGTGTTAATCATCAAGAACAAGCTGTAACTTCGGTCAGTAAGAGATGTTTTACTTAATAATCTTCCAACTTAAACACATTCAGTGTCAAACTGTCAATAGTTTTTCACTGTTGCTATCCCGTCCCAACGGACGCCAACGGTTAGGCAACCAGTATTAAGCGCTCTATTCACATGCGTATTTGTCCGGCGGATATGTACGGCGGACAGATACTCCGGACAGATCCGCATGTGTGTATCCGTGCGTACGCCGTATGTGTCTTGCTCGCCGTCTGTGGTTCAAGACGACGCGACGACTGAATGTGTAGCACCAACGAATTTGTCTGGAGACACATCTGCCTGTATGTAGCTAACAACGGATCTGTCCGCCGTACATATCCGCCGGACAAATACGCATGTGAATAGAGCGCTTTACAGTGATATATCCAAGGTTATCACTTATTTCCAGACATCCAACGCGTTAATATAAACAAATTCAAGTTACTTTTGACTGCATGAGTAACAATTTAAATCAATGTTCCCCCACTAGCAATACCATGTCTGGACCCAATTCTTCCAGTAATCTTACTAGTTCATATGCAACTGCTACTATGACTAAACAACGTCCGAAGTATCCCAAGAAGACCGAGACAATTTTATAATGTTGTACATCTCGATAGTATCAAATGATTGTATATCTAATTTTTTTTCTTCATAATTTTTACCTAATGTTATTTAAGATTTAGAAATTAACTGTTATAATAATTAGTTTTAAGTCCTTATTGTAATTAATTATTGTATAACCAATATTGTTTGTGTCAATTGCCATTGCTGCCGAGACACATAAATTTAAATAAAAAAAATGTGACTGGAGTTTTAGATATAGAAAACTTTGATTATTTATAAAAACTGCTAAAGTAAAGTGATCAGTCATGTCAGTATGAAAAACGATAGGATTAATATTAATGAACTGTTTAAAATTCGCTTAAATTTTTATAAATATATAATATATGACATAATATAATATGATGATTTATATTTATAGTACATTATTTGACGGTTTTTGCTGTAAATTTTAAAGAACCGTTTGGATTGACATAAAATTTGGCATACGCATCATGTCAAAGAAAAAAAAATGATATTGCGCCGATGTGTGCTTTTGCTCTGGGGGTGAGTTTCACGCCTTCTCGGGGGTGAAAAACATACGTTCAAAATAAGTCCAAAATTCGATAAAATGCCTAATTCTAAGCAACTTTTATTCTATACAGTTTTTTCACTAAGTCAATACTTTTCGAGTTATCTGCGAGTGAATATGTTCATTTTCAGCAAAACAAACACGTTTTTAGACAATTTTTCACAAATAATTCAAAAAGTAAGTATATTATCGAAAAAACCATTGTTAGCAAAAGTATAGCTTGTAAAAAAGTGAAAAAAATGGTGTATACATGGAGTCTCCAGACCTAGTAGAAGCAGAGTTATAGCTAAAGAAAAATAGGTTCATATTCGCCAAACTTCAAATTAATATATTTCAACGTGAAATAACCAAAAAATTAAGCACTTTTTGGAAAAAACTCATTACAACTTTTTTAAAGAGTTTAAAAAGCCTTATGTCTATTTTTATAAAAAAATATTCTAGCATCAAATGTGAGCAAGTTACACTCAAAATACTGTTGGTCCGTTTTGATTTGGCATAAAAAAATTGGGAAAATCAACCCCTAATTAAAAACTTAAATAGAGTTAATCCTTACCGCTTCACATGTTGCTTTATTTATGTTTTGTCTGTATGGTCTGTAAGTTTCATCGATTCAACGTGCTTATTTAATAAGAATGGTTTTAAAATAAAATTTTTAAAATTTTTAATCTAAAAAAATGCTCTTTTTCAAAATAACCTAAAAATTATTAGTAATATCAAAAATCTCCAGAAGTAATCAAATGTGCGTTTTGCTTTTCTGAATATTTTGGACTTTTTGTTTTCCTGTCAGGCAAAAATCGGTTATGATAATATGACTGTTCAAAATTTGCATACACTCGGGATTAGTGACTCGTTCAAGCCAGTTTAACTACATAATAATAAAAAAGAATAAAATTTATTCTTTATACAATCTATAAGTCTCAGCGGTTCAAAGTTCTTATTTTTGAAAAGGCAGTATGTAGTTAAAATGGCTTGAACGAGTCACTAATCCCGAGTGTATGCAAATTTTGAACAGTCATATTATCATAACCGATTTTTATCTGACAGGAAAACAAAAAGTCCAAAATATTCAGAAAAGCAAAACGTACATTTGATTACTTCTGGAGATTTTTGATATTACTAATAATTTTTAGGTTATTTTGAAAAAGAGCATTTTTTTAGAGAATAAGCAAAGTAACCTGTGAAGCGGTTACGATTAATTTTATTTAATATGCTAATTAGAGGCTGCTTTCCGGGATTCTTTTTACCAAAAAATAAAAGGTACCAACAATATTTTGAGCATAACTCACTTACTTTTAACGTTAGAAGATTTTTTAAAAAACAAAAATAAACCTTTTTTAAACATTTTAAAAAAGTTGAAATGAGTGTTCCCCGAAAAGTGTTCCGTTTTTTGGTTATTTCTCGATGAAATATTCGATTTGGAATTTGACGAATAAGAACCTACTTTTCATTAGCTACAACTTTGCTTGTATTGAGTCTCTACAGGCTTAGTATATGCTCCATTTTTTCATTTTTTTTATAAGCTATATTTTTATTAAGAATGTTTTTCGACAAAATACTTACTTTTTGAGTTACATATTTGCGAAAAACCATCTAAAAACGTGGTTATTTTGTTTAAAAATGAACAAATTCACTCGCAAATAACTGGAAAAGTATTGACTTGGTTAAAAAACTCTATAGAACAAAAGTTGCTTAGAATTAGTCAGTTTATCGAATTCAGAACTTATTTTGGACATATATTTTTTCACCGCCGAGAAGGGGTGAAACTCACCCCTAGGGCAAAAGCACACATCGGCACAATATCACTTTTTTTCTTTGACTTATTAGCTATGTGTATGCCAAATTTCATGTCAATCCAAGCGGTTCTTTAAAATTTAGAGGTTTTGAAATATTTTACCGTTAAAGAACGTACTATTAATGTTTATTAAAAAAAATCCACGAGGAAAATAAAATTCCCGTAGCTGGCTGTACGAGTATACCGTAAATCACCAAAAAATACTGGATCCTTTGTAAAAGGTATATTTAAAAAATATATTTCAAATATACCTTTTACAAAGGATCCAGTATTTTTTGTTATTTAAAAACTTTTGATATACTATGTGTGTGTTAATTGGGCGTGCGGGCCCGCATCTCAGCTGGAACCAGGGCCCGCTGGTCTATCGGAACGCCACTGAGTGGAGAAGATATATTAAAGAAAAGAAAATTATAAAGAATCAAATAGTTGGGTCATATATGGAGACAAGGACCAGAAACAGTATCAAAAGCTATGCTATTATGTCAACCAGGACGAAAAAGGAGACGTGGTCGACTCAGGTCGAAATGGTTAACTGAACTAGAGGAGGACTTAAGAAGGACTGAAATTACAAAATGAAAGAGAAGACAATAGACCGGAAGGAATGGATACATAGTAGTGAACAGATAAAATTGTTTTCATTTTTCTTCTCTAAGTGCCAATCTCTGATTGTGCGGTACTTTGCTTTGTTGTTCCTTTTTTTAAGTGTTGTTTTAGTATCTTCTTAATTCCGAAAATATTATTTAGCCAAAAAATATGACTCTAGGTTTCTATTTCTTCGATATTTTCTTCTTCTAGTTTTTCTTTTTATGTAGATATGGCTAAAGAATTTACTTAGAATAAAATTTCTTTTCTCTCGCTTTTGCTTTTGGATCAGATGCATTTTAAATAAATGTTTCAATCGATTCTATTATAGTTTCAACCTGTTCATGTAAAACGCTGACAACTTGCGAACGACAATCACAACGTGTATCTGATACTGATTTTAAGGGTTTTAGTCTGCTGTTGGCTGACACAACAATTTTCTCCAAAATAACATGTCTTTTTAGGCTTAATTTACTGAAACTACAGTCGAAAAATGAAAGAATACCCATGAACGATCACATCAATCACTTATTTTGTATTTGCTGTCTTTTTCTATAACAAACGTTTGTTATTTGTTATTTATAGAAAAAGAGAGCAAATACAAAATAAGTGATTGATGTGATCGTTCATGGGTATACGCTGTGAGCTCGTACGTAGAGGGGATATTTATAAATTCGCGAGCGCCAGTAGTGGCAAGTCTGTAAACGTTTACCGGAAATTTGACATATAAATATCAAAGTGATTAATTTAAAATTAAAATTAAAAATATTAATTATAAAAAATATTAGTTGGTCAAAGCTGTGGTATATATTTTTACCTTAAATATACTTACGTTTTAAATACTGAATTTACGTTTTTTTAATGTTCCGTAATATGTAATATCTATTAATCTTAGCGCCATCTACACGATAATTGTGAAAGTATCCGAAGTAAGAAATTAATATTTCATCAATAGAACGTCAAAATGATTAGCAAAATCTTATACGCTCTGAGCTTCGCTGGTGTCGCTCCTGGCGGATTACTAATTCAACTTTCACCGGTAATTTTTAAATTTATTATTTAATTGTTATCGCTTAATATTTACAACGCTAAAAAGTAATTAAATTGTAATAGATTTTTTTAAGATTTTGCTAATCATTTTGACGTTCTATTGATGAAATATTAATTTCTTACTTCGGATACTTTCAAAATTATCGTGTAGATGGCGCTAAGATTAATAGATATTACATATTACGGAACATTAAAAAAACGTAAATTCAGTATTTAAAACGTAAGTACATTTAAGGTAAAAATATATAACACAGCTTTGACCAACTAATATTTTTTATAATTAATGTTATTAATTTTAATTTTAAATTAATCACTTTGACATTTATGTCAAATTTCCGGTAAACGTTTACAGACTTGCCACTACTGGCGCTCGCGAATTTATAAATATCCCCTCTACGTACGAGCTCACAGCGTATAGGGCTTTTCATTCACAGTCATTTGTTTCGAGATTCTGTCATGTGTCACATAATATTAATATATCTACGTCGTACGTTATTGGTATTACCACTGATACAAACCGAAGACGTATGACGTAGATATATTAATATTATGTGACGCATGACAGAAGCTCTAAACAAATGAGAATCGATGAAAAGCCCTATTCTTTCATTTTTCCGACTGTATATACGCTCTGAGCTTCGCTGATGTCGCTCCTAGCGGATTACTAAGGCAACTTTCACCGGTAATTTTTAAATTTATTATTTAATTGTTATCGCTTAATATTTACAACGCAAAAAAGTAATTAAATTGCAATCGATTTTTTAGAGATTTTGCTAATCTTTTTAACGTTCTATTAATGAAATATTAATTTCTTAATCAACTATTTCTAATGGGAATAAGTCACAATTTTACCAAAAAATTATTTTATTAACGTTTCGAAGCCCAAATCGGGTTTCGTTGTCTTATTCTTATTAAATCGTTATCTTATTAAATTGTGGCTTATTCCCATTAGAAATAGTTGATTAAAAAATGCCACAAGGAAATAGCTTCAAAACAACATTAATTTCTTACTTCGGATACTTTCACAGACTTGCCGTCTCACTTCCAACATGTGAACAAGTCATACCTAGCTCTCAGATATTACCTAAAGCAAATTAGATAATATTTTAAACATCCAGGCTTAACGTAGCATTTTATACCAATGTTTCCTTGACGGACTACTTTTACTGGGCTTTGACCCACATATTTTTGTGTAATACTCTCTTGGTGGTTAAGCATGTACATTGCACGTAAACACTGATGATGACTGGTAAGCCAGTCGAAAACTAGTTAGGTGAATTTGATGTGGCCCTTTTGAGGGTTTTTTAAATATACCTTTTATACAGGATTTATTGTTTTTTTTTTCACAAAATTATCGTGTAAATGGCGCTTAGATTAATTTATATTTAATTATTACGAAATATTAAAAAAACTGAAATTTAGTATTTAAAACGAAGTATATTTAAGGTAAGATACACCACAGCTTTGACCAACTAATATTATTTCCTATTAATGTTTTTAATTTCAATGTTTTAAATTAATCACTTTGACATTTATTTCAAATTTCCAGTAAAAGCTTACAGACTTGTCACTACTGGCTCTCGCGAATTTTTAATTATCCCCTCTACCTACAAGCTCATGGCGTATAGGTATTAACTGTATAACCCATGATACAATAACCCAAGATACGACACGCAGCGTTTCTAATTTCGTTCAGGTCGCGCATGACGTCACGTTGTGAGTAGATCCGTTACATTTCGAATGCATTGCCATTAAGATTTGGGGATTTTAGCTATTAATATCAGTTGTGAAATTTTCGAGAAATGCTGTTTTGTTTAGTATGATTAAATATAATTACTGAGACCATAATCTAATAATAGAAATCAATTACAAACGACATGATTTTTTATTATTAGGAAAGATAGGTCTCATTATAGGGTGTCCCGAAAAGATTGGTCATAAATTATACAAGACACTTTGGAGTCAAAAATAGTTTGATTGAACCTAACTTACCTTAGTACAAATGTGCTCATAAAAAAAGTTACAGCCCTTTGAAGTTACAAAATGAAAATCGATTATTTTCAATATATCGGAAACTATCAGAGATTTTTTATTGAAAATGAACATGTATTATTCTCATGGGAGGAGCATTTTAAAACAAAATTATAGTGAGATTTGTCCACCCCATAAAAATTTTATGGGGGTTTTGTTCCCTTAAACCCCCCAAACTTTTGTGTACGTTCCAATTAATTCATTATTGTGGTACCATTAGTTAAACACAACGTTTTTAAAACTTTTTTGCCTCTTCGTATTTTTTCTAAAAGCGAGTTTTTATCGAGATGCAACTTCTTTTTTAATATATTTACATACAAATTTTATGGGGGTTTTGTTCCTTTAAACCCCCCAAATGTTTGTGTACGTTCCAATTAAACTATTAAGTGGTACCATTAGTTAAACACAGTGATTTTAAAACTTTTTTGCCTCTTTGTCTTTTTTAGATAAGTCACCTTTTATCGAGATGTGGCTTCTTTTTCAAAATATACCCAAAAATGTACATTCTAAATAAATTTTCAGATTATTAACAGGTCTCTATAATCGTACTTAACCATATAAAAATATGTGGTGGATTCGACAAATATTCAAAATATCTCGATAAACACTGGCTTATCGAAAAAGTACTAAGAGGCAAAAAAGTTTTAAAAATACTGTGTTTAACTAACGGTGCCACAATAATAATTTAGTTGGAATGTACACAAAAGTTTGGGGGGGTTTAATGGAACAAAACCCCCATAAAATTTTTATGGGGTGCACAAATTTCACTTAATTTTTTTTTAAGATTTTGCTGCCATAAGAATGCCACATGTCTATTTTTAATGATAAATCTCTAAGACTTTTCGATATATGAAAAAAAATCGACTTTCATTTTGTAATTTCAAAGGGCTGTAACTTTTTTTGTGTGCACTATTGTATATAGGTAAGTGAGGTTCAATCAACCTATTTTTGACCCCAGAATCTGTGGTATAATTTATGACCAATCTTTTCGGGACACCCTGTATATTATACTGTATAATACACAGCGTTGCTCTCTACTATCATTCTGAGGCTATTTTCTTGTGGCATTTTTGTAATTAACTATTTTTAATGGGAAATAAGCCACAATTTTACCAAAAAAATGATTTTATTAACGTTTCGACGTCCAAATCGGATGCCGTTCTCAAAATACTACAAATATTAATGAATTAAATAAAAATATTGTTGTTTATTAAAAAATTCTTCTAATAATTGATTTAACCTGACTCATTTATATCGGCAATTCAGACATATATTATACATTTTAAAGTAGAAGACTTTAAAATAATATTGCCAATATTTATGAGTTGCGTTCCTGGGACGACTTTATTGAAAGATAGTTCATTCGCTTATATGAAATCAACACCAACTCAAGAATATCCGTCACAAAAAAAATCATAGCATGTGATCTGTCTTTAAAAAGACAACCACATGCAACGGTGATAGTAAAATTCTCGCCTTAGAGATTCCCTAGTAAATCACGAGGGAAAACCAGGAAAAAACCTTGTAATACTATCATGACATCGTAAGTATTAGGTCTTACTATTATTATCGTAAGTATTATATTAGAATCTGGTATTAGTTTTGAGAGTAAACTAAAGTAAGACCTAATACTGACGATGTCGGGATAGTATCACGAGGTTTTTTCCTGGTTTTCCCTCGTGACTTACTATGGAATCTCTAACGCGAGGATTTTACTGTCAACGTTGCATGTGGTTGTATTTTTAAAGACAGATCACATGCTATCCCTTTTTTCTGTGACGGATATCCTTGAGTTAGGGTTGATTTCATGTAATCGAATTAACAATTGGCAATATCGTCCTAAGTAATAGTAGGGAAGGGAAGTATGCTAAATGTGCATTCACCCGAGCGTTATGGGAACCTATTGGGTTGTGAAGAGTAGGTCTATTCGATAGATTTTTGAAAAATATTGAGCAAGTATTTTTTAGTTTTTCGATCTGTCGTTCATTTCGCAAAATATTCGCTTTTTTCTTGTGAAATTTTGTGACTCACCCATTTCCTTACGCCCCGCTCAAATCGTCAGATTTTTGAAATATACACTGTTTTGCATGTACTTTTTTTTTCGACCCCCCCCTCCCCCTTAACGATCTCCCCTGTACTAAGAGCCAATATATGGTAGAGGTACATTTACAGGGTACCTACAAGGTTTCTCCCCATGTGATAATCTGACACGCTCGAGTAACTGCAAGCATCCCCACTTGGGCTCCCATACCATAAAATTATCTGATATAGTCGGAGCCACATCAAAGCAAATAGCTTCTTACCAGGTCCCGGGCTTAGGTGACTGGCGCCCTGGGCAAATGGTCTACTGGCGCCCCCTTTATTACTATAATGTAAAAGCAAATAATCTATGTTACTTATATTTTCTCTCCCTGGGGCTGTAATTATACCTCGACGACGGTGGGAGGGCCGAGTAACCGGTCGTGGTCCCTAAAATTGTGAGGGGAGCACGACCGATGAAATCAAGAACAGTACCAGCGTCCAGCGGCTGTGCACCGGGTGGCCGCCGGACACCGCCGCTGGACGCTAAAAGGCGTCGCAACTGAGGCGAGTAGTTGCGGCGCCTTCGCCTTCAGCAGTTATATTTCACACTCCAACTTCCCTACGACTACTCAAACACCTAAAGTTAATCTCGCCCACTCTGGAATTGTGGTCGGGGGGTCGATGGGCGAGCCTCACGCACCATGCGGGGGCTCTACCATCGGACTCCGATCACAAATCTCTATTTCGAAAAACTTTTTCGACATACCCACTGCGAGTAGCCGCCATGTCTTACCCCACCAAAGTACCCTTCCCACCACACATCCTTTCGAAATCCCGCATAATAGGGAAGGCAGCAGTTATGCGGAAACTCCAGGTAGCCTGCGAATACAGACTGCCACTGCGTCCGGAGGCAACCGTGATAAAAAGCCTAGAGGAGTAAACCTCAAAAAATAATCCCCACTATCACGGTGGAAGGCATCGTGCCAAAGGTATGAAAGATGCGAGGGTTAGAGCATCACAAACGATCCCTTCGGGATACCTGGCGACCTCCCGAAGTAACCTAGCCTTAGCGCGGTAAGGGCGCACTGCCGCGCCGGACGTGTAGTACGTCCCCACTCGTGGGAATCACATGGATCAAACAAATACAAACAAAGGTACAGGGAATAACGACGACGACTATAGGCAAAAAAATAAGGAAGACGGGAAAACAAATGAGAATGGGGGAAGAGCGGCCGCAAGACGGCAGAACAGAAGAGGAAGAACAACGAAAATTCGAAAAGGAAATGTTAGAATGGCGCGAAAAACAGCCAAAGATGAATAGGTCGGGTCCTCCAAAGCACTCGACTCTAGTAGGGGATGACCTGTTAAAGGAAATTAACAAAGAAGAGGAAAACGAAGGAGACAAAATGGAGGAAGACCCCTCAGTGGAAATTGTGAAAATGGGGGATAAAGAAGTAGAACGGAGAGAAGAAGAGCAAGGTGAGTCATATTGGCAAGATATAGAAGAGAGCGTCCTAACAGCTTTCCTGTTCGACGAAGCGGACAGGGAAGAAATACAGCAAAACAAAAAAAGGAAAGGCGATAGCCTAGAAATGAACGAAAAATTTAAACGAGAAAAGAGAGAAGAAAGCAAAAAATACTCAGAGGAGACGGAAAACGAAAGAGTCCAAAGAAAATTAAAAGAGGTATTGGAGATCCTAAATGGTAAAGGACCTATAGAGGGGGAGAATAAGGCTAAAGCAAGAAAGTTAATTGGAGAAATAACCTCTATCCAAAATAAAACGAGTCAGAATCAAAATCAAACGGTGCAGGAGGAGGGTCACTTGAAATGCGAACAGTGCAAAATAAAAATGGAACAAGAAAGACAAAAAAAAGAAACGGAGAAAATAATAAAAGCGTTAAACAAAGGGGGGGACATAAATAATTTTAGCCAGATATACAAAAAGAAATGGGAGGAGAAGGTATTTGAAAAAACAAAATATGAACAGGGGGGTCTACAAGAGACAATAACCAAAAAAATGCTTAATTGTAACAAAGAGCGACATTAAAAAAGGAGGGGTAGAAAGTGTCATACGGACCATCCGGGAAGACGTATATGAAATCATCGAGGGATGTAAAGAAGAGAACGTGGAATACATAGAGAATGTCAAGAAAAGTTCCATGGCAAGCGAAAGGAGGGAATGGTTTACGTATGTTGTAAAAATAAAGAAGCACGGTATGTACGAAATGGCCGAGAGGGCCATAAAGCAAATTAAGGAAAGGGAAACGCCGCCGCAGACAATACGAGTGATAATAAATAATGAGATCAATCAAGAAGAGGTGCGGAAAGCTTTGGAATTCGTGGGTAGAGGGGAAAATATAATATGGGAATTAGTTATTCGAGGAAAAGAAATGGACAAGGGAGCCAGGCATGAACAGCAAGAAGCCCTGATTAAAACAGGGGGGAAGAAGTATACCGATGTTCTAAAAGAAATGAACGAAAAGATAAACATCGGGAAGATAGGGGTGAAAGTAGATAGATTAAAGAAAACGGAAGGCGGGGACATCCTCGTAAAATTAAAGGGGAAAGGAGCTGCCGACAAATTAAGGAAAGAAATGGACACGAGGATGTCCGGCTTAAACATGGCTGTTAGACGGAAAGAAAACCACTTTACCATAACCGGCATGGATCTCGGGTCACGGAGGAGAAGTTACAAAACGCTATAAATGCATACACAGGGATTCCGAAAGATAAAGTGGATATAAAAATTCTCAGAACCAACCGAAATGGGGAGCAGAGCGCCACCATAGCCGTGCGCCCCACAAATGCTGAAGCACTCAGAAAATATAATACAATCGTGATAGGCTGGGTGTGGTGCCCCATCTCAGAGAGGTACACCCCCACGAGGTGCTATAAGTGCTTACACTACGGACATAGCACCTATGACTGTAAGGGTGAGAGCAGGGTAGCTTGTTGCTACAACTGCTTAAAGACAGGACATAAGCGGTACAGTGTAACAACACTGCGTACTGTCTTACTTGCAAGGAGGAGGGGCACCGGATGGACCGGATGCAATGCCCAGCCTACCGTGCGTGGGTGTACGGCAGGGGAGGGGAAAGGGAACCCCAAAAAAGTGTATAAGAATAAAAATAACAGTGAAATGATGAGAGTTGGCCTCCTGGAGAACGTGAGTGGGCCCCTATACAGCCAACCGGTGAAACAGGAGGCCGGTTCTCAAGGAGTTTCATGGAAAATAAGTTACACCAGAAATCAAGCACCAAAGTATTTTATTTATACAAATTTTATTTATACATTCTATTTATTTATTCTATATATTTTATTTATTTTGTCTTATTCATTTTATCTCTCTATTTATATATTTTATTTATTAAATAATTCTATTTTTATTAATTTTATCTATTTTATATATACTTACATATTATCTATTTATTTATTTTTCTTAGTTTGTAGGAATTTTAACATAGCAGATAGACGCGAATCCGCTGCAGACACGACCTAAAGGAACTGAACCTAATTGTACCCCAAGGATTAACCTGGTATAAGGATATTGCAGGTTAACGTGGGCAGAGCGCGCCGAGCGCACGATTTTGTCCACGCAAAAGCCTGCAAGCTAGAAACGGACCTGCTCATCGTCCCCGAACCAAATATTAAGATCACGACAGGCGGTGGATGGGTCCAAGATAATGGAAAGAACGAGGCGGTACTCATTAGAAACAGGGATGTGGGAGTGCAGGGCATTGTCAGGGGAGGAAATCATATCCTCATTAAGCTGAGGGATTTCAGCCTCCTGGCATGCTATGTATCTCCGAACATCCCTATGATTAAATACGAAGCTATCGTTGACGAAATAATGAGTGCCGCCATAAATGAAAAAGAGATATTGATCGCCGGGGATATCAACGCGAAATCAAGATTATGGGGTTCCCCTATAAACGACAAAAAGGGGGAACTCTGGAACGAATGGATAGCCCAGGCTGGCCTCCAAGTACTAAATAATGATAAACCAACATTCATAAGGGGGTTCAGCCAATCACACATCGACGTTACTTTCGCAAGCGCAGGGCTATCCAGGAAAGTACAGGGGTGGGATGTCCTCGACGATCAATTATTTACCTACCACCGCTACATACAGTATGAAGTAAAAACAAAAGGGGGAATAAAGCGGCCGATAGGTCATACAGAATCATACTTTAATAAAAACAAGTACCTATCGGAGGTCAGGAAAATAAACGAAGAAGAGATTCCTGACCTTGGCCAACTGAGAAGAGTTCTCCAAAACGCGGCAAGTTTGGCCACCGTGAAGAAGAAAAATAATAAAAAATCCCCCTACTGGTGGACGGATGAGATAGAAGGTCTCCGGGAGAGATGCCTCAGAGCTCGAAGGAATTACACCAGAAGCCAGGGCAACCTCGAGCTCAAAGAAATATACAAAGATTTGAAGAGAACACTGAATAAGAAAATAAAACAAGGGAAAAAAGAAAGGTGGCAGACCCTTATAAAAGCACTAGATGAAGATATATGGGGCGATGCGTATAAGATCACAATGAAGGCGTTGAAGATACTCGCCCCATATAGACTGGATGAAGACCAGCGGATGAAATCAGCTGAACTCCTCTTCCCCACCAAGGAAATGCAAAATTTCACCAAGATATTTCCAACGATGGTCGAGGAGTTCACAGAAGAAGAAATAAAAACCGCTGGTCAGGAAATGAAGAAAGGGAAAGCTCCCGGCCCTGACGGGCTGCCACCAGAGGCGATAAAGATTATAGCGATAGAGAAACCAGGTTTGATCAGAAGAATATGTAATGATCTACTGCACAGGCAAGAGTTTCCCAGGGACTTAAAGGAAGCGAACTTGGTTCTACTCCTAAAGCCTGGGAAACCCCCAGACTCACCAACTTCTTATCGGCCAATATGCCTCCTGGACTGCCTTGGTAAGTTTTATGAGAGACTTATCAAGAAGAGACTGGAAGGCATTCTGGAAGATGAGACAGTTCTGTCAAATCAACAATACGGGTTTAGAAAATGTAGATCGACTGTCGATGCCGCAACCTGGATAAGGGACGCGGCTAAGGCAAGTAAGAAAAGATGGGTAGTCCTTGTTTTGTTGGACATAAAAAATGCTTTCAACTCAGCAAATTGGGGCCTCATAATAGACCGAATCGTCGAATTTGGGGATCCAGAATACATGTCCAACATAATAAAGGACTACTTATCCGAAAGATCCGTATGCATATCGAAGAAAAAAAAGAAAGAAATGACCGCGAGAGTACCTCAGGGTCAGTCCTGGGACCCTTACTTTGGAATATATTATACAACGGGGTACTAGAAATTCACAAGAACAGAGGAGTGAGAGCGATTGCATACGCGGACGATCTAGCCTTACTGGTCGAAGATGATATGAACTGGGGTATAAAAGATAGAGTAAATAGAGCAATCAGGACGACCGCGGCGTGGATTGAGAAAAATGATTTAAAATTAGCAGTAGAGAAGACAGAAATAATTATCTTGAGGGGACCAAGAAAAAGAGAAGACATAGTATTCGAATATCAAGGCTCCGAAATAAGACCCCAAAGGACAGTCAGGTACCTAGGAATTACCTTTGACAATAGACTTAGCTTCGGCAACACATACAAGAAGCATGTCGGAAGGCGGAGGGAAGGACCTCAACACTAAATAAGCTAATGCCAAATCTCGGGGGGCCCGGATCGCAAAAGAGGGCAGTTATGCTTCAATCTATAATATCCATTCTATTATACGGGGCCCCAGTGTGGTATGAGGTCCTCCGGATGAAGAAGTATAAGGACATGCTTCTTAGGGCTCAAAGAAAACCCCTGATCAGGGTGTGCAGTGCCTACAGAACTGTATCTACCATTGCCTTACAGGTGGTGGCTGGTTCTGTACCGGTGCACATCCTGGCCGGGGAAAGGGTCCGGATGTACAATAGGGGCAATGGAGCAATAGGTTCAGGACCACAGGAAAGAGTCAGAAGTCTAGAGATGTGGCAGAGGGAATGGGCAGCCGAAGTCGGAAAGGCGGCCTGGACGAGATCCCTGATTCCGGATGTAGTGAGGTGGTACGGGTGTCGGCATCGGCGCGTCAATTACTATTTCACACAGTTCTTGACGGAGCATGGATCGTTCAGGAAATATACCCACCGTATTGGTAAATCCGAGGACGATCTATGTCCCGAGTGTGGGGTTGTGGATGACGCGCGGCATGTCGTGTTCGTATGCCCCGCATACCACGCGGGGCGAACCGAGCTGCAGCTGGGTCTGGGAGCTCCTCTGGGCGAACCTCGCGAGCTAATCGACAGAGCTATCGACAGCAAGCGAGACTTCGATCTGATCATTGCTTTTGTCACAAAGACAATAAAGCATAAGGAGGAAAAGGAGAGGCGGCTGCAAGCGGGATGACCGTCTCTGATTTATTTATTTATTTTATTTATTTATGTTTCGGCTGTGGTAGGCAGTCAGCGGGGGGAGGACCTTTTACACCCAAACCACGCTGACTGCCTTTTTATTTTTATTTTATTTTTTATTTTATTTTAATTTAAATTATTTTTATAATTTATCGCGTACTTATTTATTTAATTTTATTTTCCAAGTCTATCGTTATTTTATGTATTAAATGTGGTGCACGCTTAGGACATAATCAGTAGGAGACCATGTGTTTTGTGTATTGTCTCCGTTATGTTATATTCGTGTTTCTTTTGTAAATACTTTGTTCGCTACGTCCTGGTGTAGTTGGCGGGGGAGGACTTTTTACATACAATCTTGCCAACTGCACCTTTTTTCCTTTTTTTTCTTTCTTTTCTTTTTTTTTAACTAAAACTAAGTGGATACGAGAGTGTGTATGAATTGATGAGAGTAGGAATGATTGGCGTTACTCGTAATTACCAACTGGTTCTGTTTTGCTAGTTCCATCGTGGTGGGGGGGCACCCCAGTCGTCTCGCCCGCGCATGGGTTGCGCCGGACGGTCGCTTCACCGACCGGTCTGGTGCAATGCTCGTGCGGGTGGGGGGGCTGGGTGGCCGCACAACCAGTGGAATGCACGCGGAGATTGCCGGAGGGGAGTTAAGAGTAAGGTCGGCGGGTCAGACATGCACGCTAAGTGCGGTTCCAGGCTCGTCGGCTGGAGAAAGAGGGGGTGAGTTTAGTCGGTAGGCGGCCTCGGCACGCGGTGAAGCGTGCCGGACCGAATCCGACACACCTGGGACACCTTCCCAGACGGTCTTTTAAAGATTCTCACCCCCAAAAAAAAAATGTTACTTATATTTTATGAAGTAAAGTAAATAACAAGAAAACACGTCTTTCATACACAAAACTGTAGACATTTATTTCTACATAATTCACACTTCCAGCAAATATTGCAACTTAAAATTATATTTTTAAGATCCTACTTTGTACAAAGCATTTTAAGTGACTTTTTTCTAGCCTTCAATTTGGCAAACTTGGTAACTACATCAGAAAAATCTGTGCTTAGGGTTAAGTCTTTTTCACAAGACAGTAACATGAGACAATTTAACTTGCTGTCTGAAAGAGCAGATCTCTTAACATTCTTCAGACGATTCAAAGCGAAAAATCCTCTCTCTGCAGAGCAGTTGGTGACAGGTAAGGTCAGAAAAATTCTAACAGCTACTTCAAGATTTGGGAAAGTAATCTTCAATTCATTTTTTGTTATGTATTCATACACTTCATGCATTCCACTAAATTCTTCCTGTTCCACATACATTTTGAAGTGCAGACATTCATTTTCAAATTCACTTCCAATGTCATTAGGGTAGGGTAGGAGGCATAAAGTTTGTTTGCAGCTTGTGGTATGGCCTCTTTCTGTGATCCTTTTTGAACAAGAGTAGAGAGTATTTCAAATTTATCAACCAAATGTTCATAAGCTAATTCGCCTTGATAAGTTACTTACCAAAAAATCAAAGATTCTGATGTAAACTTGAGTTTTGAACCTTGTTCTTCCATCAAGATGAGCTTCATTTTCATTACCATGGTTTCATCTGCAAAAGTTTTTCTGGTTCTTATCCTTTTTTAGCTGGGCGATTCAACTTGTAAAAACGTCATACCTTTTTGTTCATACTTGTTAAACTCATCTCTCCTGTTGCTCTAATATTATTATTATTTAATATATGAATAATAATGCTTGATATTAACTTATCATTATTATGTTTCTTACTATTTTTATTTTAAATTTCCGGTAGCATGTATTATATTTACTTGTTCTGTTCTATATATTTCTGAAAATTTTGTGTCGGATATTTTTAGTGAATAATTTGTTTCTCTAATTTATTTTTATTATCTCTTCTATTTTGCGCCCCCAAAAATTTGGCGCCCTGGGCAAATGCCCAGACTGCCCATTTATAGCCCGGGGCCTGCTTCTAACTGTTTGCATGAAACATCCATTTTTTCGAAAAAAATATTTATGGATTTATGAGTCTCTCAACTGGCAATAGTACCAGTAGGTATGTATCAGCTAAGCTTTATGATGGGAAAACTGAAACAGGTATATAAAAAGAATGGAATAGCAATGACCCTAAAGTAAACTGAATATCTAAGAAAGGAAAATACACAAATAAAACAGCTGGAAATAGACGAAGGTAAACAAATCTATAGAACAGACAACTACAAGTATTTAGGTTTAATAAAATCAAACAAAATAACAACTGAAGAAGTTACAAAAATAGAGTAGGACGAACAAGAGATTGCATAGGAAAATTTACCCCGGTACTGTGGGACAAGAACAACTTAGAACAACAGAGATGGAATTTCTCAGGAGATGCTGCAGAGTAACAAGAAGATATAGAATATAATATAGAGATTAAGAAAAGTATGGGAACGAACACAGATATAATAGACTACATGGAGCAGAAGAGATTAACCTGGTACGGACATGTCAGAAGTGTAGACAAAAGGCGTTGGATAAAGAGAATAAGAGAGTGGAGTCCATAGGCAGAAGAAGGAGGGGCAGACCCCGAAGATATTTCAGAGATTAAGTGGACGGATCAATTTCAAGAGACTGGCAAAACAGAAAGAACTGGAGATAATGGTTGAGTGGAGTCATAAAGTGAAAACTGTGGAAATCCTTGGTATATTTAAAGGGTTCCATGATATCTAGTAACGCAACAGTTCGTAACCGGACAAATGTTAATGGACAATTCGTAACGGCGACACTTCGTAACTATACAAATTCGTAACGGACAATTAATAATTTCCAAATTCAATTATTCTGTTTATTTTTGTTAACGTGAAAAATAACTGTCATTTCACTTATAAATGAAATTATGTTTATCAATTTAACGAATCAGTATCACATCAGTATTAGTCCAGGGTAATAAGGTTTTTTCCATGACACTTGAACAGCCAGGGTACTGAAGCGTTTTTTCGACAGGTAATACCTATAAGAACAAATTGTAACTATTTCCTGCGTAGGATCTGGCGGCCATTTTTATTTATAAACAAATAAGTGTCAAAAAATGAAATTTTTCACTTTTTCTTTCAAATCAATGGAAAACAGGGAAACTTATGGTTTTTTTAGTACAAATATCTTCAAGATTATGGAAAAAGCTTTAAAATGACATATTACAAAGTTTGATATACTCATTTATTGTTAATATAATTGCGAAAAAGAGTCGGAGTTGCAAAAAAAATTATTTTCGCAATAACTGTTGTACAAGTTAGTGTACAGCTTTGAAATTTTTGTCAAATAAGGGTTCTTTGGTGCTTAATATGTGATAAAAATTGCAAAGCGATTCATTCAATTCTTTAAATTTTATTCAAATTGTTTTTCACAGAGAGCATTTTTTTGCGATAACATAAGTCAGCAGAAAATGACGTTAAAACCATTCCACAGGTGTCAAATAAAAGAGCATGAGCTATATTTTCAACTTGGTTTAAAAAATGTGAGTAAAAAATGCATTTATTAGTAATAAATAATTATGCAAAAGTATCGTAAATCTTTCCTTATACACTTTTTATTTTGTTATATTATAAGAAATTACACATATTTATTACAATTTTTTATCAATTATGATATAGGTAATATAGATAATAATTGTAGGTAGTTGTGAACTTAAAACAGGGTAAAAAAGTTAATTTTTTTGGAAAAAGTTATTCAAAAAGTTTATAAAGAAAAATTTACGATAGTTTGCATAATTATTTATTACTAATAAATGCATTTTTTATTCACTTTTTTAAACCATGTTGAAAATGTAGCTCATGCTCTTTCATTTGACACCTGTAAAATGGTTCTAATGTCATTTTTTCTGACTTATGTTATTGGAAAAACAAATGCTCCCTGGGATAAACAATTTGAATAAAATTTAAACAATTGAATGAATCGCTTTGAAATTCATATCACATATTAAGCACCAAAGAACCCTCATTTGACAAAAATTTCAAAGCTGTACACTAATTTTTACAACAGTTATTGAGAAAATATTTTTTTTTTGCAATTTCGAATTTTTTCGCAATTATATCAACAATAAATTAGTATATCAAACTTTGTAATACGTCATTTTAAAGCTTTTTCCATAGTCTCGAAGATATTTGTACTAAAAAAATCATAAGTTTCACTGTTTTCCGTTGATTTGAAAGAAAAGGGGAAAATGCCATTTCTTGACAGTTAATTGTTTATAAATAAAAATGGCCGCCAGATCCTACGCAGGAAATAGTTACAATTTGTTCCTATAGGTATTACCTGTCGAAAAAACGCTTCAGTACCCTGGCTGCTGAAGTGTCACGAACAGGGTATATTTTTGTCTTATTACCCTGGCCTATATAGGGTTTTTCATGATTGTCATTTGTTTCGAGCTTCTGTCGTATGTTGTATAATCTGTATATATATAATATTAATATACACGGATTAGACGACATATGACAGACGCTCGAAACAAATGACTGTGAATGAAAAGTCCTATTCAGTATCAGTATTATATCAGATCAATAATCAGTATCAGTATAACCAATCACAAGGTTTATTATAATAACAGGTAATTATAATCTTTTTTTTACAAAATGATTACTTAGAAAGGTATTACTTATTACTCACGAATTACTTTATTATTCCTTTGTCTAGGTATATGCAAATTTAAGGAACAATAAGAAGTATAAACTTTTAAAAATATTGTTAAAAGTTCGTATGTATTTAAATATTTGTTTGTGTTTAAAGAGTTTTAATACATTTTGAAACACGAAATATAAAATGTGGTAAATATGTTTATCCCGATACTGATTAGTTAAATTGTTAAACATAATTTTAATTATAACTGTAATAACAGTTAGTTTCCACGTTAACAAAAATAAACAGAATAAATGAATTTTGACGTTACGAATTGTCCCTTACGAATTTGTATAGTTACAAACTGTCGCCGTTACGAAGTCTCGCTGTTACGAACTGTCGCCGTTACGAGTTGTCTGTTACCACTTGTTCGCTTACGAATTGTCGCGTTACGAGCTGTCTGGTCACGATTTAAAGATATGTATGGAAACACGATCGCAATGGGCTCGTGACGCCCTACACTACGTGAAGTTTCATCGGCAATAACAAAAATGGACTGACCTTTAATTTCAACACGATTAATTATTGTAAAATAGCATTATTTAGAGCTTTCATAATATCGGTTTGTATAGAGTTACTAAGCTGTACAATTTTTAGGCATATTTTCGAAATATATTTTAAACTCCGTCTTATTCCGGTCTTAGTTTCGTACAAGCTTTACAATCTCTTATAAACTTATAATCCTTTTTCATTGCTATCATTTTAATCAATCAAGGCATTGTATCGGTGTCCCTCCTTAGCTAACGTAAGAACATTATCAACAATTTTTGAAGATATTCTCCTTTAGCGGCGAATCGATTGAGGGTAAAATTTGGTTGATCCCCGCGCATGCGCACACCGACAGTATGGTATTAGTGGTTATACGGGCTCTGATTGGGTGTTGAAATTTTGACATGATCTGTCAATAATTGTTCAATATGGAGATTATCGGTAAACAAAAATATTGTATAATATTAGTTTTTATTGATGTGTGGACAGAAATAAAGTCAAATTTGTAATTATAGTGACTTTTTAAACAGTTTTGAAGAGCCGCAGGTACGTAATTCTAAATGTTTCAGTTGGAAATACCTAATAGTTTCAATACCTATCTATTTGGAAAATGTAAACAAAATAATGTAGTTACCTATTAGTAGGCAATGCTTTAATTTACATAATCTGATTACGAACAAACTTTCTACAAATTTTCATCTCATATATTGTTTTCTTACTCTATATTTTGTTGTATTTTATTTCGACAAAAATCAAACTAATAATTTTATTAAATTCATATAAATTTATGGTGTAATCGTTTAGTTTGTGTATATTCCCATATGACGTACACGCGAATGTGGTCTAGTTTGAAATGCCGTCAGCTTTCGTACGGCGCGGTAGACGTGAAGTGGGTTCGAGCCCCAAGCAAGTTATTATGTTTTTATTTTTTTTTATAGATTTTATGATTGTAAGTATATTATTATATAATTTTTGAAGATATTCTTTTTTTTTAAGTGGTAGATAAGAAAGTTAGTTTGATTTTTAAATAAAAAAAGTACAAATAACCTTTTAAGTATATTTACTTCGTTTAAATTACCTATTATATAATAGAAGAATATCTTCTTACGTGCGTACAAAGTACACACACATTCTTTTTTTTAAACAAATTACATTTTTTTGACGCTGTTTTTCTCGAATTTTTTCGAATATGAAAGTATTTCTTTTTATAAAAATATTCACCCTACAAGACATTGCTATTCGCTAAACATTATTATTGCAATATAAACATTTAGCATTAACTGTTTGTATTAATACGTTTAGCCTAAGGCAAATTGGATCCTCTTCCGGTAACAGTATTTCATTTCTAATATTATTACAGTTAATGCATAACTTTGAAGTTTCATTCAACTCAAATGGTGGAAGATTCAGTGATTCACGGATTGCAGCAGCCATTTCACGTCTAATGTTATTTTCATCTCCGTTTATGTGAGCTAATAGTCAGGGATTAAATTGTTCATCACATGTGTAACATCGCAACCTAGGCTGTCTCTTAGCTATTTTATTTTTTTTTAATACAATATGAATATGATCTCTAAATATTGATGAATCGAAGATAAAGGTAGCATAGCAATATGATCAATAGATATGTCAATAGATTATTAAACTAAAAAGATTAAATCGCAGCGGTATTTAAAAATATCTAAGAAAAATACGTGATTGATGCATGTAACAAACAAATTAATGCTCGTAATATTAACATTGTCAGGGCCGCGCCAAGGCTTTCAAGCGCCCCGGGGCAAAAAATTTTAGGCGCCCCTTTCCTCCTCCCTTTGTAAGTAGAAACAAACTACAGTAGACTCTCTCTATAACGAGCACGGGTATTACGAGGTTTCAGTTATAACGAGGTACACTAGATGTCCCATTAAATTCCTATTGAACTATAACACCGCTGTAAAGAGGCATATTTGGTTATGACGAGGAAAAATGAAAGCGAAATAGCTATTTGTATAACAAGGGAGGAAAGTGCTACTTTTCCTCCTCAGAATGAAGTTTACTGCCCGACGCGTAGCGGAGGGCAGTAATCATTCAAGGGAGGAAAAGGCACTTTACTCCCATGTTATACATATGGTTTTTCCACCTTCCTTAAATTAATACCAAGTCATTTTTTATTTTTACTTAAGTTATTTATGTAACTAACCAACAAAATTTATTAAAACTAAAACTAACAAGCAGGTACAATATAACTGTCAACTGTCAAATATAAGTCAAATTATTAATGTAAACATTGTTAAATCAAAATAACAATTTACTGTTTTTTATCATTCTGCAAAATACAGCGTGTTTTATAAATGAACGTTAAAATGTATAGATACTTACGTAATAGAAAATAGATATTGTACAGGGCGTCAATAAGTTATATTTCATGAATGAAATACCATGACGTCACTTTTACTTTTCCTCCCTAGGGAGGAAAAGTACAACTTTGCTCTCTACAATCAGGTCCGGAAAAGTATACTTTCGATAGAGGTAGGTGGAAAAATATGTTTCTTTACCTGTTTTTAGCGAAGCAATAGCTATAAATAAATAACCCAACTGCATGTATACAGACATGGGAGCGTTCAAGTATTACGTAACGCGATATTTTAAGATTTTTGACCCCCCTCCCCCTACGTAACGCACTGTAATGGGCGTTTAACTATTACGTAACGCAATTTTTGAAGATTTTTGACCCCCCGCCACCCACCTGCGTTACGTAATACTTGAACGGTCCCCATGCCCAACATCTGTTTGCCTTTCGAGACCAGTGCTGTAATAAAATCCACCGCCTGTAATAACTTCCTGTTTATCTATCGACCGATATTGAATATTGTTGGAAATTTACAATTCATGATGGCGAAGTCTCATTAAGGTCGACGATCGACACCTAATAAACTACGTAAGAGGCATCAAATATTTCAGTGCTGAAGAACCTCATTTCGTGAAGAACCTGATGTAACGAGATCCGCTTATAACGGGGTAATTAGTCCGCCTTTTCAGTTCTCGTTATAGAGGGAGTTTACTGTATTTCTTACGTGTTAGTAATAGAGGATAATTAAAAAAAACACTAGATTTTGAAAGGAATCTTTTATCTAAAAACAGGTAGGATTGTTGGAACATTAATAAAAAATATCAAACAATGAAAAATGAATTAAATATATACCTATGTTTATTCGCGAAAAGATGTTGATATCACAACCACGTGGTGAGAGTGAATTTTTTTTTGTGAATTCGTAAAATTTGCATTTTTTTAACACTTCGGGCATTTATTTACATATTTTATCAAATTTACCTGAGCCTTGCCCTGTTTTGATCTATAAATTCATTCTTAGTAATTTCTCGAAATATGTACAATCCTATATCTGTAGGTCATTAAGGCATTAGTACTCTTATGTTCGAAGATATTTTTAATGTTATACTGATATTTTAATAAATCATAAAAGTTCCTCAGGTATTAAAAATTGTGAAAGCAGTAAAGTTTGTTGAGGTAGTAAGTTGTGTTTGTTAAATATATCAAAAGTGAAGTGTAACCCAATGTGGATCAAACGGTATCCAGAACTGAGATTAGGACATTTTTTTCACTGTGTGCAGGAAAATGGTAAGTTTTTTACTCTTTACATATGTATGTGCAGGTAAGATGAATAATAAAAAGAGAAGTGTCATAAATAAGGTTGAAATATCTCCAACTTATTGTAAATTACAGACATTTAGACTGGAAAAGTGAAAAATTTTAACGAAAATGTAATGAAGAACGTGAGATCAATCCCTCATTTTTTCATTAGGAATCGTTTTTCTTGTAATTTTTCACTTTTCCCTACTATAAAAGAGACTGTTTCTGTTGTTAGCCCTGCTAAATTAGATTAATTTAATTTCATTATTACATCGTATGTTTGGAAATTATATTTTATAGAAAATAGTGGTTTCCTAAAAATAATTGGCGTTATCTATTGTTCCAGATTAACTCTACCAAAAAATTTATTGTGTGGACCAACACGTAAAAAGTGCAAAACAACATACTAATAAGTTACAATCGACGACATCACAGTAGTCGTTAAAAGGTAGTTTGCTGCCTTTTTCTTCCAAAACCAACGATGAACGTCAGTTAAATGAAGATGTACGCAAAGCATCAAAAATATACCATTAAAAAAATTAAATTTAAACAAATTTAAAAAACATAAATTTAAGGTCATTTTTGTAAAAGTACTATATATACCTAGGTACATACATATAATATACCCTAAGAGTCTATTGTGCAAGAAAAATTATCTCGATACTACTGTATATAAGGGGCATATGCTGCAGATAGACATTTATTGGTGACAACTACTTTTTCATTATGGTTGATGAAAATAATCCAAGAATTTCTTATTTAATATCATCGAAGCAGCTTGACAAAACGAATAACTTAACAATTACCAGGTTTATAAAAAAAACGCTTACAAACTTCTTTTTACCTAACATAATAGGTACTTAGTGAAAAACTTTTAATTTTATTGTCGGATGCTGCACCTTATATGCCCAAAGCAGGACAAAATTTTAAAAAAATTTACCAGAATTTAATTCATGTAACGTGCTTGGCACATGGAATTAATAGAGTAGCAGAACAAATAAGGTGCGAATCTCCATTAATAAATGAATTAATTAGTAACGCCAAGAAAGTTTTTCTCAAAGCTCCTTTGAGATCTACTAGAATTATAATAATAATTCTAGTTCTTGTCTTAGCTTATTTTACACAGCACAGTAGCATAGCGTAGACACAATTATATAATTTGTTCCCTAAGAACACACTCCGCACTTTTGAAAAGATAATACTGACTAAACTAAAAACAAAAATTACCATTCATCACATATAGTATAAAACCCAAAGGCCCATAAATAAAATCGGAAATTATAGTCACAGATTTGGCTAGGAGTCCTTAAGTGGACACATGTGCATTCCTTATGTATTATCGAAACAAAACAGTTCCTTAAATTTACCATGAAAGTATCGAATGTCGCTAAACATCCAATATAGACTACTTCATAGAAATTTGGGTGGTACGAAAATTGGTTGTTGTTGAGAGAGATGAATGAGAAATGGATTTATTTTTAAATTTTTTATTTTTGAGCACCAAATTTTTTTAACATCATTTAATCATAAGATTTTTCAATAGATTATAAGTAGATCAGTAGGTATAAAAAATTTTTTCGGTAACCTGTCGGCGCGGCGCCTTTTCAATCACGGCGCCGGGGGGCGCCGCCCCTCTTCGCCCTTATGGACGGCGCGGGCCTGAACATTGTCATCGACACCTCAAGCACGGACGGACAGTCATGCATACAGTTATACTTATCTTCTTGTATTGTGCCATTTACCCATTTTACCACATAAAATGTGAAAACCTTGAATTATTGATGTCTATACTAGGGGAGTGCAATTAGAACGAAAACATGCATGTTTTCGGAAAAATTCAAACAAGCTTATATTTTCCTAAAACTGTTTTTGTTAGTTTATATACTTGTTAAAATAAAAAGTTCTACTCGCAGATTTGACCGCTAATTGTTTATTAATTGTTTAAACATTAACAATTTTTTGTATAAATAATTTTAAAAATATCGTTAAATTCATCATTTTACTTTGATCAAATATGTTTTTATTTTGTTTTTGATTATGCTGAATCCGAATATGGCATTGCAATTTGAAAATTCTTATACAGAAGCTCTTATACAGTATGTGTATGTATGCGTAGCTAGGGACCACATGGAAAACTTTTTTATTATCAATTTTACAAAAAAAAGTTATTCTTCATAAAATGCTCTGGATAGTCATAAATCTAAAATTTAACCATCAGATATCAAATTTTATCAATTTTATACGAGTTATGTCAAAAATATGAATTACGTTAAAGGGCAAAGAACCTTTATATTCCAGAATATCAAAAAATGATATTATGAAAAGTTGTTTGCAATTAGAAACTATGTTTAAATATACAATTACATCATTCAAATTGAAAAAAAAAATCAATTTTTTCTCAATTTACGGATACTCATCATCATTTTATTACAATTATGATAACTATTTATTATCACTTTTACGAAAAAAAGTTATTCTTCATAAAATGCTTTCCCTGGTCTATAATCTAAGATACAACCATCAGATATCAAACATTTTTAATTTTATACGAGGTATGTAAAAAATATTAATTTTTCTTAAGAGTTAAGTGCCTTTATTATTCACAATATTTTAATTAGAAGGATGTAATTGAACACTAAACAAATTTTTAAATTCCAAGCAACTTTTCTTAATAACACTTTTCGATATTTTGAAATGTAAAGGTACTTTACTCTTGAGTGAAATTCATATTTTTTTACATACCTCGTATAAAATTAATTAAATTTGATATTTGATGATTGCATCTTAGATTATATACGATGCAGGGTATTTTATAAAGAATAACTTTTTTTCGTAAAACTGATAATAAAAAAGTTATCAATAGGATACAGTCAATAGGATACGCGGACATACTGTATAAGAGCTAAAAAAAATTTTTTTACTGAACATTTATTATTGTTGAAGCTTATTATTAAATATATTTTAGGTAAGATTTACAGAAAAAAGTTTTGATCACTTTGTATAAACAATTTTTTAGCTGGTAATTTTCGGTTTGTGTATTACATTTTTGTTATCTTTTTTAATTTCCTCAAAAGCACATAGTTTATTTCATTTCTAAAGTAAAATAATTCAGTGCATTTTAAAGATTACTTCCCAAGCTTTAAAAAAGTACTTATAAAACTGTAACATATTTGTTCAAACTTGAGTAATACCGTCTTAAAATGGTGGTAATTCTATAAAACTACGAAGATTTCAAAAATTACATTTTTTGAGACGTCATATCATTTGAATTAATTAAATTTTTGAGATTTTTTTTGAATGAAACATCATTTAGTAAAATGCTTGAAAGGTAAGCTGTGCAAAATTGAGAGTTTTATAAGAAAAATTGTATTAGTTGCACATTTTTAAATCATTTTTACACAAAAGTCATGTAAGGCTCACTTTCCGCCCACACCGTACTTATGACCATACATTTTATTTATTTCTATTATAACCAACGGGAACTTAAAAGCGGTTCCAAAAGAACTGAAATATTGAACCAATCGAAAAGACTAAAAGGAACAGACATTTACCTAAGTGAAGATTATTCCAAGGAGATACAAGACCAGACAAAATTACTGAAACAACACTTAAAGGAAGCAAGAGAAAGGGATCAGAAGGCATCGCTAAATTATAATAAGCTAAAAATAAACGACAAAACATATACTGTGGAAAGCTTAGGATACAAGAGGCCACAAAGCGAAATGATGATTACTAAAACACCTCAAGGAAAACCCAGAGGAAGAACATATACGGAAAGATCACCAGGAGATGACGAAAATGAATCAGAAAATATGGCGAAAATAACCAAGACTGCACATAATTCCGGCACAAAGCCAAAAAACTGAGATTGTATGTAAAAGTAGCACATCACATAGTAAAGAACAAACGACTAGTATCACTAAAACATACCGGCAAACGAATATGGAAAACGCATTTATGGAATATAAAGAGACTGTAAAGAAAATGAATGAAAACCTGAAAACGAAACTAGCACGGAAAAAGAACAACGAATCAAACATAAGAAAAAGAGATAGAAAAAAAAACCAAGAAGAAAAATAGAGTAAAAGTAGGAACCTGGAACGTTCAAACATTATTGAGACCAGGAAAAATGGAAGAGGTAGCAAGAGAAATGCAAAGATACAGAATAGACATACTAGCACTACAAGAAGTACGATGGAAGGGAGAAGGAAATATCAAAAAGAAAAACTACACAATATACTACTCGGGAGAAAACAAGCAAGGAAAAAACGGTACAGCATTCATGGTTAACAGTAAGATTAGGGACAAAGTTATAGAATTTAAAGCGATAAATGGACGAATGTCGTATATAAAAGTAGAAAACAAACAAGCCAATATGACAATCAGAAACATATATGCACCCACAGAAAATGCACCAGAAAATGATAAAATTGAATTGTATGAACAACTGGAAGAATTATATGAAAGATTACCCAGAAATGATATAGTACTAATGGTTGGTGACTTCAATGCAAAAGTAGGCAAAGAAAACCAGTATAAGGAAGTAGCAGGGAAAGAAACTATTCATGACGAGACAAACGATAACGGAAGAAAATTATGCCAACTAGCAGCAATAACAAACAGTTACATTATAAGTACAAACTTCATGCACAGAAGAGAGCATAAAGTAACATGGTTGATACCTGGCACAACAGATGGCAATCAGATAGATCACATACTAATATCCAAAAAATGGAAAGAAATAATGCACGATGTCAGATCATATAGAGGAGCAAACGCGGACACAGACCATTTTCTAGTAATAGGAGAAATCAAAATGAAGATAATTAAAGCAGAGAGAACAAGACAAAACAAAAGAAGATGGAATCTGGAGAAGTTAAAAGTACAGGAACTAAGAGAACAATATGAGACAACCCTAAAGGGAAACCTAACACAAGCAAATAACACAGAGGACATATGGAAAAATATAAAAGAATCCTTTTGAATTCAGCTGAAGAGGTGCTAGGACAGAGGGAAATAAAAAGAAGGAAAGAGTGGTTTGATGCAGAATGCGAAAACAAAATCAAACAGAAAAACCAAGCAAGAGATAAATGGATATCAACTAAAGAAGTGCATCATCGAAACGAATAAAAAGAAAAAGGAAAGCAGCCGATAATTGTTGCAAGAACAAAAAAAACTGTGGATCGAAGAGCTGTTAAAGGAACTAGAAATGAATAATAAAGACAGCGCCAAACTATTTGGATACCTAAAAGCTCAACAAAGAAAAGGCAGACCAGTAGTTAAAATTGACAATAGATCATGGGAAACACACTTCACAGAACTATATAGATGCAAAGAAAGCCCGGAAGAGGAGGTAGGCGCAATGGAAGACATTAGAGATAATGAAATAGGGATGCCAACACATGATGAATATTTAGCCATCATTCAAAAAATGAAACAGAAAAGAACACCAGGCCCAGATGAAATTCCCAATGAGCTAATTAAAAACGGAGGGGAAAAGTTATTAACAAGCATCTATAACCTAATAGTTAGAATATGGGAAGCAGAAGAAATGCCCAAGGATTGGAAAGAAGGCAGAATTATACCAATATTTAAGAAAGGAGAAGTAACAAACTGTAACAATTATAGAGCAATATCTCTACTGAGTACAACATATAAAATTCTAACAGCCCTCATCAAACAAAAACTTAATCAATTCACAGAAAAAAAAATTGGGGACTACCAGCAAGGATTCAGAGAAGGCAGATCCACTACAGATGCGATCCACATAGTTACACAAACAATCGAAAAATGCCACGAACACAACATAGAACTCCACATCCTCTTCGTAGACTTTAGACAAGCCTTTGACTGTATTGGAAGAAATAAATTATTTATTGAAATGAAAAATCAAGATATACTAGCAAAATTAATCAGATTAACAAAAATGACCATGGATGGAGCTCGAGCCAAAGTAACAACAGAAGAAGGTAGCACAAAATCAATTGCAATAGAAACAGGAGTGCGACAAGGCGACCCTGTCAACCACATTATTCAACATAGCACTAGAAGGAACAGTCAAGGTCAGCAAAATTAAAGGAACTATAGCCCACTCCTCAACACAAATAGTTGCATATGCAGATGATTTAGTTCTTATGGGAAGAGACAAGGAAAGATTAAAAGAAGCAGTAACAATCCTGGCAAAAGAAGCACGGAAAAGAGGGCTAGAAATTAACGAAGGAAAAACAAAATATCTACTCTGCTCTAGAAGAGAAGATAACAGGATGAGAGAAATCAAAATAGAAAACTACACTTTTGAAAGAGTCCAACAATTTAAATATTTAGGAGTAATAGTGAATGGCCAAAACAAGAGAAGTGAAGAAGTAACGGAACGAATACTAACAGGCAACAAAACATACTGGAGATATCATAGGCTTATGAAGGACAAGAACTTATCCAGAAATACAAAACTGAAAATATACAGAGTTGCAATCAGACCAGTAGTTACGTACGCAGCTGAGATAATGTGCCTCACGGAAAAAGATGAAGAAAAATTGAGAATATTCGAAAGGAAAATCCTCAGATGCATTATGGGCCCGATAAGAATGGACAACGGAGAAATGAGAAGAAGAATGAACCATGAACTAATAGACATAATGAAGGGAGAAGATATAGTTAGATTTATTAAATCACAGAGGCTGAGATGGCTGGGACACATAGAAAGAAGGAAAAACGACGGACTGATTAAGAAGATCACCAAATGGAAACCGGCAACTGAAAGACCAAGAGGAAGACCCAGAAAGAGATGGGAGGACCAGGTCATGAGAGATATCAAAATTCTGGAAGTGAGAAACTGGAGGCAACTATGCACATATCGAAATGACTGGAAGAAAATAGTAACGAAAGCCAAGTCATACAACAAACTTTGACAACATACAAGTGGAATGCGGAGTGATTCACCGCAATAAGCGAATCTGAGAGCTCTAAGTAAGAGCGGCAAACATTCCACCTGGAATGAAAAGCCCTGATGATGATGATTATAACCATAAGATAGCTTAATAATCCTTCTTTCATGTTCAATTTGTAAAATTTCATTTGATCCTTTTGTTAAAGAATTACATTAAAATAACTCAACCATGCACTTCGTCGTACGCTAGTTTACACTGCGCCAATGTTTGTGAGAAGGGTGACTTTAGCGTTATAAATAAAAAATTATAAAAGATACAGATTTAATTTTAGAAAATTCTTTATATAAGGCTTTTTTGTAAAATTTTCTGAATTTTTCAATGGTCAAGTCAGTTTTTTTCTAAAATTTATATTTTCGGAGTTATTTAAAAGTAACCTCTAATTTTCGTAGTTCATTTGTTTAATAAAAAATGAAGCACCCACTTCTCGAGTAGAACTTTGTGATATGTTGTTTATTAAACATTTCTTAATGAAATTACAAAAAGTTCTATCTTGTTTGATTTTTTCCGAAGTGAAAATCTGTATGCACTCCCCTATACGGCTGGCTGCCCATTACAGAACTCCTTCGTTATTAGAACAGATAGAATGACAAATGAGATGTCGAATGAAAGCATATAAAACAAAATTGTATCAAAGGTCACAAATTTGACCTTGGACTTCCGGTTCCAGAATTGCAATCGGAAGTACTGTTTTAAAGTCGCCGAAATAGCACTAGCGATATATTATTTTACACGTCTCAACAAGACAAGACCAAATATATACTTCCGATTTTATACCTGAGTGCAGCGGTTCTCAATCTTTTTGTGTCATGTACCACCAAATACTTTTTATTTTTTTTGGTACCACCTAACTGAAATACATATCTAACTAGGTGATCTAATTAACTATAATAGTGATGCTGATTTTGGCTGTTTCTGCGTTTTGTGTACCACCTCAAAAAATGAAATGTACCACCAGTGGTATATGTACACAGATTGAGAACCGCTGCCTAAGTGTCATGTCTATTTGCCCGTGAACACAATTCCTCCGTTAGTAGAGCAAATATAATGACAAATAAGGTGTCGAATTAAAGCTTATAACCAAGATGGTATTCAAGCCGAGAAACTTGATTTCGGACTTCTCGTTCCAGAAGTTGCACTATCCGTTGCAAGATAATTTTGTATGAATTCCATCCGAATAATCTTGCAACGGATAGTACCTAGGTACTGTTTTTAAGTCGCCGAAATAGTACAAGGGATAATATTATATTATTCGGCGCGCCATAGAAAGACGAGAATAAATATATAGCTACTACTGGCTGTTAAAACGTTAAAAGTTCTACCTGGAAGTGACACCTAATTGACGAGTACTGAATCACGATTGAATATTAAGAGGCTACAGTAGCGATCAACAGGTAGCAACAAACGCGTTCCAAGATTGCGGCTCTAATTTTGAATATTTTGTCGAGATATTTGGCGCATATATTCGTAATATAATAAAGAATGGCGGTACAGAGCCCAATTTCAGAAATATGTTAGTACGTGGAAATTACTCTATAACTAAATATAATATTGAAAAAAGGAGCCTGTACCGCCATTAAGAAGAAAAAAATATAAACTTTCTTCAAATAAAATTTTTTATCCCATGCCTAGATTTTGTGTAATCTTGGAACTACTAAATTTTTTTATTTCTAACAAGAAATCGAATAGGTCTGGATCCCGCGTATGAAAAAAAAGTTGATTAATAGCAAGCTGAAAATTTGTTAATAGCTTAAGGGTGTCTAGTCGAATAAACTTTGATATGTGTGAACACTGGAACAGGGGTAGTTTTAATTGTGGAACAGGTTAAAAATTTGGAACGGTCACAGCACGAAAACGGCACATTTATTTTGTCCGACAGAACAGACTTAAACTCTTCGAACAGAGATTAAACTCTCATGCAAAAATCAGACTGCTATTTATCACCAAATGGGCGTTTTAATGAGTGGAACATGTAGAATATGTCAAATGACAGGAATTATGACAGGTAATAAATAGCAGTCTGATTTTTTTATGAGAGTTTAATCTCTGTTCGGAGAGTTTAAGTCTGTTCTGTCGGACAAAATAAATGTGCCGTTTTCGTGCTGTGACCGTTCCAAATTTTTAACCTGTTCCACAATTAAAACTACCCCTGTTTCAGTGTTCCCATATATCAAAGTTTATTCGACTAGACACCCTTAAGCTATTAACAAATTTTCAGCTTGCTATTAATCAAATTTTTTTTCATACGCGGGATCCAGACCTAGAACATATTATAACTAAATAACTAATTAGGCAACATAGAGAAATTATCACTGTCATTTTGACAAACCAGGGCCCGGATTACGTACACTCGATACGCATCGTATCCGCTATGTTTTACTGTAGCGCCTTATGGGAAAACATGGCGGATACGATGCGTATCGAGTGTACGTAATCCGGGCCCTGCGTCAGATTTTCTCTAATATGTTCTGTCATCGTTATCGATATCTGTTCAGTGCAGTAGTGTGTTAATTTAAGAATTCGTTTTAGTTGTTTCATAGGAAAGTAGTGTTTATTGATAGTTAATTTATTATATATTAGTTGTTGTTGTATAAGTTGTTGGCATTTTTGAAAGAATAGATTGTTGTTAATTGTGAGTTTTAGTTATATGTAGGTAGGTAAGTATATTTTACGAAAAAATATTTCGAATTCTAATGCGAATATATAAAGTTTTAGGAGGATTTTTTATTCTAAAAATATTATCAAAAGTTTAACAAAATGAAAAAAGTAAATCAAACGAAAAATAAAGTGAAACCTTCCAAGAAAAAGTCCATTAAAAACCGTGCCAAAATTATGCGAAAATCGAAATTTGTTTGGCTTCACAACAAAAAAATGATTATTTATTATTGTTTTATTATTAGATATTTCATGCAAATACCTTTCTAAATACCTATCTTAACATACAATTTTCACTCATTTTGGAATATCTATTAATTAACAATAAAATCGTTTTCTGTTAATTTCATTTAGCACGACTATGATATTGTTAAAATATTAATCTTAGATAATGTCAAAGATTACCACTGTTGCCAAAGTTTATGATACTATCTCCCGAAGTTATATTTTGTTGCTACCTGTTGATCGCTGCTGTTTATTCTTAAGTTCCGGTTTTGATGTCATCTCCGCTTGAAAAGGTATGACGGGAAATTTGGCAAAAATGTCTCAAAATTATAGTCTAAGATGCTGTGATGATGCAAGAGCTGTGAGCGGATTTTGATCGCGACAAGTAATATGGACAAACTATACGGGGATATGTTGAATTAGTTATGTACATAACTTTACCCAACGGGCGGAAACCAGAGTGGGGGACGAGGGTAGTTATAAGAGGTTAAATTCGCGGTTTTTATTATTTTTTTTGTGACCCTCATGATCGAGAGTTCACCAAAATTTGGGAATAAGTAGGACATGACGTAACTAAGTAGTTCCAGGGGCGGAATGCTGCTAGGCCGACAAAGGGGTGCGGGCAGGGGTGAATATAAAAATTATAAGGGGTTTTTTGTGACGTTCGGAATCGAGATAGTGCACCAAAATTTGGGAATAAGTAGAACATGACATAACTAAGTAAAATCTCCAGGTGCGGAACGCTACATGGGGGACAAAGGGGTGGCGGGCATGGGTCCGTTTTTTGTCCCCCACGCAGCGTTCCACTCCTGGAGATTTTGCTCATTCTCGTCATGATCTACTTATTCCCAAATTTTGGTGCACTATTTCGATCACTAAGGTCACAAAAAACACCTTATAATTTTTATGTTCACTCCTGCCCTCAACCATTTGTCCCACAAGCATCGTTCCGCCCCTAGAGATTTTGCTTAGTTACGTTATGACCTACCTATTCCCAAATTTTGGTGCATTATCTCGATGAAGAACGTCACAAAAAACCCCTTATAATTTATATATTCACCACTGCACCCACCCCTTTCTTCCCCACGCAACGTTCAGCCCATGAAGATTTTGCTTAACTACATCATGACTTACTTATTCCGAAATGTTGGTATACTATATCGATCATGATAGTCACAAAAAAAAATAATAAAAACCGCGACTTTGACCCCTTATAACTACCCTCGTCCGCCGCTCTGGTTTTTGCCTCTGGAGATTTTACTTCGTTATATCATGGTCTACTCATTTCCAAATTTTGGTACACTATCTCGATCCCGAACGTCACAAAAAACCCCTTAAAATTTTTAAATTTACCCCTGCCCCTATTCCTTTGTCGACCACGTAGCGTTCCGCCCCTAGAGATTTTACTTAGGTATGTCATGACCTACTTACTGCCAAATATTGGTGCACTATATCGATCATGAGTATCACAAAAAAATAATAATAACCGCGATTTTGACCCCTTATAAATACCCTCGTCCCCCACTCTGGTTTCCGCCTGTTGGTTAAAGTCATGTACACAACTAATTCAACATATCCCCGTATAGTTTGTCCATATTACTTATCACGAGCAAAATCCGCTTCTATCTCTCCGACTATTAGTGAAATCGTATATTATGTATCAGGCAAAATTACACGAAGAGTTCAAATATCGATTTCCGGTTCTACTTCCGGTCACGTTGGGTGCAAACCTAGGGCTTACGAAGTCCAATTGCTTATTTTGACTTTCTGAAGATGAAAACCTGACGTTGTAAAATTCTTTAAGGTAGCACGCCTTGGATGGATAGGTCATGTAATCAGGCGAGAGGAAGGTGCCATAGTCAGAAAAGTTTTTGACTGTGGAGGGCCGAGAGGACAACGAACAAGAGGAAGACCGAGACTTAGGTACCAAGACAACCTAGAAAATGATTTAAAATCTATTGGAATAAGAGCATGGAGAAGAGTTACCAGAGACAGGGGTAGAGATGAGCGAGACTGGTCTTGGTCTTGCGGTCTTGGTCTTGGCCTTGCAGCAAGACCAAGACCAATACCAAGACCGCCTTTTGGTTTGCAAGACCAAGACCAAGACCAGGTATTCAAGACCAAGACCAAACCAAGACCGAACCTTGCAAGACTAGGCAAGACCAAGACCAACCTGCAAGACTCTTGCACTTTTTTGCGAAATTGTTTTTTTATTATTTAATTTTATTTTTTTAGTTCAATAATATATACTGACATTGTAATAAACCTTTAACAATATCGAATTTTTAAAATACATAATATTTTGGTTATATTTTTAAGTCGTTTTGATTAAGTCAAACGGTTTGCATTTTCTCAACCTTCAAAGTGTCCAGAAGGCAAGTTTTCAAACGGCGACAGTTCAAGGACAATTGAAATTACTTGTAAGACAAAAAAATGTAATTATAGATAGGGTAATCCATTTAAAAAAATGCCATTAAAAACGGTTTTTATGTACCAGTAGTTTTCGCTTTTTTGTCTAATAAAAATACTGACACTTATTTCAATTCTTTCGCATAATCGAGGAAAAATGAAGGTCGTTAAATTTAAAAAATTAATACCAAAAAATATCATAATAGGTTTTGAAAAGGGATTCACAATGCTGTGAAAGCATTGTGGCCTGAATAAAAAATAACTGGTTGTCGATTGTAATGTGTCAAGCTTGGTATGGCAAAATTCAAAGCTTAGGTTCAGTTTCTGAATATAATGACAAAAATTCCCATACTGGGAAATTTTTAAAATTATTTTTTGGATTAATTTTTTACAATCAACGAAAGTTGGAAGTTGAATTATTTGTGAAAATCCCGGATGACAAACGCGTAAAGAATTTTACTGATTTCACATTTGAAAACTCTTTGGAAGAATCTATGTTTTCCTCAGAAAAGGCCAGTACTACAAATAGTAAGTGCCGCACTTGAAATGCATGCGAATCATTTCAGTGTGTTTTAAATTCTAGTTTTTACTACCCACATCCGAATATTTTCAACTTTTTAAATGTCATAATGGGTATTTAATCCAAAAATGGGGTCGCTTTTGTAGTACCCAAAAATGACATTTAAAAAAACCGTATATTATGTAGAAACAGAAATAAAATTATTCCTATGACAGTTCAACAGTTTCCAGTATAATATATTTTCCGCCATTTTTGTTTCTAATTGGAACTTAAAAGCTAAAAATAATGACATTTTTTGAGTGATACTTGATTTTTCGGAAAATGGTTTTCCTTAATTTTTCTATTTTCAGTTATTCTCTATTATGAACAGTTTCGGAGATATCGAGTTTTGTCACACTATACATATACATACAGCCACCCTGTATTTGCAGAATGTTTACTAAGTATGTGTACAAACTTTATAGGTTAAACGTTCACATGAACTGAAAATAAAATTTATCTACTCAATGTCATATTATGTATAAGTTTTTAGTTTGTGAAAACTGTCATTACAGATAGCAGTGCGTAAAGTGTTTAAAGTTTGCGTGAAGTAACAATGTATTTTAAATGGGACTTACTTTTTCCTTTTCGCACTGATTTTGACACACTTCCATATAATCAAATATCCTTAACTTTCGCGTTGTCATGGTGATGACATAATGAGCAATAAATTACGACAAAAGTTTTGACAGTTTTGCGGTTTGAAAGAAGTTAGAATTTTTAAATGTCAAAGTTCTAAAAATTGTAGAATAAAGTTCTTTTCATGAGCAGTTTTCAGTGCGTCACAGTTTTTCGATTTCTCTCTAATGTATTAAATTGTATGTGACAGAAAAAAACGCACGTCGCTGATTACATTTCGTCGGTGACATTTATAACATTTAATCTAGTTGTCAAGAGATGTCGCTAATAATATAATATTAAATAATATTATATTATTCTATATAAAAAAAATTTAATCTGTACAATTTATAAGACTATACAAATCAAAGAAAATACCATTTTATAAATGCAATAAACACAATTGATTTGTTTTTATACCAAATTTCAAATAAAATGTGACAACTGTCAGATTTAACTAAAATGTCATCTTAGAATAAATGTCATAAATACGAATTTATCACGGACTAATCTTTTTTCCTATCATTTGTGACGCACTGAAAAATGTTCCCGAAAAGAACCATAGACATAAATTCCAGTGACGAAGAGTTACAGTTTTTTTATTTGTTTATCGTAGATAAAATATTGTATGAAACTGTGCGTGAAGTACTTTTTGCGAACTTACGCGATGTTTAGAGCACTCGCTCCGCTGTCGCTCGTGCTCTAAACATCGCGTTCGTTCGCAAAAAGCATACTTCACGTCACGAACTGTTTCATAAATAACTATTTTCTACGAGCGTGTAAAAATGTCTACTTTCGCGCACGCGTTTTAGTTTAGAAAGTTTTACTCTTCCGCACGCGTTTTACTTTTCCGCACTACTTTTCCGCACTGCATTTAGATATTTTAATATGGCCTTAAAATAATTATAATACATGCAATAAACTAATAATTAGATATTTTTATACTAATTTATTTCAAATAATGTATCTTATTGCGTTCATGTTTTAATAAAATTAAGGCGAGAATTCGATGAAATATAGTTATTTTATATTTTATTATAGAGTTCGGCAAGCAGTCGAGTGCGGAAAAGAGACTTTCTGCAAGAGTTAGGAACAATATTTTTTTAAGAGTCTTTAAAAAATTACCAAATCTTAATCAATTAATTTAGTTAATATGAAAATACATAAACAAATTAATTCTTTGACAAGGTTGTCAAAACCAAACTTTCAATATAATTAGTTAGCATGACGACGATCTTGGTTTCCATGACGATGATTCAAAACGACTGTTATTGTCTACCGATTTGACTTCCGAATATTATGTCAAAATAATTTTATTTCATCGAATTGTCGCGTTAATTTCATTAAAACAGGAACACAATAAGATATATTTGAAATAAATTAGTAAATAATATCTAAATATTAGTTTATTGCATGTATTATAATTACTTTAAAGCCATACTAACATATCTAAATTAACACGCGTGCGGAAAAGTAAAAACCGCGTGCGAAAAAGTAACACGCGTGCGGAAAAGTAACACGCGTGCGGAAAAGTGAAACTTTCTAAACTAAAATGCGTGCGCGAAAGTAGACCTTTTTGGCACGCTAGTAGAAAAAAATTATTTTGACATAATATTCGAAAGTCAAATCAGTAGACAATAACAGTGGTTTGCTAATCAATTATGCTGAAATTTTGATTTTGACAACCTTGTCAAATAATTAATTTGTGTATGTATTTTCATATTAATTAAATTAATTGATTAAGATTTGGTAATTTTTTAAAGACTCGTAGAAAGAGTATTGTTACTAACTCTTGCAGAAAGTCTCTTTCCCGCACTCGACTGCTTGCCGAACTCCCGCTTCGTGGCGTTCGGCAAACTGCAGTCGCGTGCGGAAAAGTATGACTTTCTGCACTTGTTAGGAAAATAACTATTTTTTAATGAGAAATCAGTGTTCACGTCCGATAAATCATTTCAATAGGAATTTTACATCTGGTTAAAATTGAAGGTTTTTAAATTTTTTTCTCCACATAAAAAACACAGTTTTGCTTTTGCCTTGCATATAAGTACAAGAACAAAAAACCGCTAAACGCCGTAAAAATGAGTGGCGCATACAATATTCCAGCTACAAAAGATCTGATATGAATATTACGTGGCGCGAAAATGTATTTTCATTTTGATGCAAACCAAAACTCTAGTTTTAATTTAAAAAAAAATTGTCCATAATATTTGCTAAATTTGAAGTAAACGCGCCACAAAAGAGTGCCTTTGATACAGTTTGAATTTTGAAACTCTTTGTGGCGCGTTTAATTCAAATTTAGCAAATATTATGGAAAAATCTTTTAAATTAAAACTAGAATTTTGTTTTGCATCAAAATGAAAATACATTTTCGCGCCACGTAATATTCATATCAGATCTTTTGTAGCTGGAATATTGTGTGCGCACTCATTTTTACGGCGTTTAGCGGTTTTTCATTCTTGTATCAGGAGTTTTTTAAAGTTATTTATAAATTAAATGTATGAAGTTGAATGCAATGTTTCTCGATTACACGTTAAGTTTTATAAATGGTCGCCTTTGTCGCATTACCTCCCATATTATCTAGTGTCCATCGAACGTACACTAGTTTTTTTCTATGCGAAATAGATTAAAAAAGATATTGGGATGGCCGGTAAACAAACTCGGATTGCCCGTTGCCAGATCAAATTTAGCGTCGTGGCCACTGCAACTACATAAACGGAATAATCGTTAATTGGATTATACTTTTGTAGCTTAAAAATTTCTAAACGGCTTAACCGATTTTGATCCCTAACATGAGTTTGAAACATATTGACAAGTAATATCAGATGCATCGAAGGCCAAGTAAGGTAACTAAAGCTATTACAATAATTATTGAGCTTGAAAAACCGTTTTTCCCATAGATAATAGATTTGATCATATTTATGAAGCCTATAACTTAAAAATTAGAGTTTTCCCGAAAATGAGGTATACACCGTTAGATTTGCCTGGAGTCCTTCTACAAATGCTCAGATATTGGCGCAATTCGTAGGTTGAAATTTTGAGTAATTGTCGAAAAACCAAAATTTTCAAAGTTTAGTTTTTCAGTTTTTCGGCTACACTGAGCTGAGCATATGTCTCATCCTGACGGCTTACACACCATTTGAAAGCTTAACTCAACACTATTGATTTGATGTATTTGAGGTTCTCCTGTCTCTTCTTGAACCGAAGATATATACCTCCAAAAAATATGCCGTTTTGTACCTACCAAGTTCTATAGCAGGCTTATGGGTGGTCAAAAAGTCAAAAGTCACAAACTACACCGGTTCTGAATGGGCCCTGACTCCCTCTTCAAACACAGAGAAAAAATTCAGATCGGTTTAACTTTTCCACAAACATACATACATACATACGTACATACATACATACTGTTATATTTCTATTTGATATGAAAATTAAATTTTGATAATTATAAACAGAATTCAATTTAATATAAAATATTTTCAATTTTCTCAACCACGGGCATATAAATTTAGAACAACCTGTATACAACAAATTGTTATATTTAATTTTAAGAAGTGATTAAATAAGACTCAAGTGAAATCGTTAATAGGTCATTATCGTTTGTTCGCGGAAGGATCGGTCATTAGCCGATGCTAAATAAGACTAAGTGGAAATAGAGAATAGGTCATTAAAATTTGTATATAGTAGAAAGTAATTTTAGAATGGGAATTAACTATTTTCTTTGAAATCCATTAAGCATATTTAGAAAGTTTAAAAATTGGTTTTGAGGAATACTGCGAATGAGAATTGGTGGTGGAAGTTTGATTTGTGAATCTGGAAGGGATATTTAGAAAGTAGGGGAATGGATGACAAAGTGAGATCAGAATGTTTTGAGCTGTCGAGAAGTGAAGTCGAGTAGTAGACGGTAGTGTACGGAGAGTGAGAAAGCCGATGTAGTTCCGTGAGTGTGGAGTATCTATCGTGGAACGAGAAGTAGGCCAGGTCGAGAGTAAAAGAACCTCCTTGAGCCAAGAGTGTCCCGGTAGCTGATAGCAGTTTCGAGAAAGGTAGAACACAGCATCACGACAGACGCAGGAACGAGAGCTATACGAGCTAGTTTTTCAAAGGAGAACATTACTGGAAGCCAGGACGAGGTTTGATCGCAGCCAAGGATAGCAGGAAACGGGTCTTGTGTGAGGACATTTTCAGTTCACCAGGAAAAGGTCAGTCTCATTTGTTTGGACATGAATGTATGGGTTTTTCGTATTAAATTCCACATAAAAAATTGAATAACATAATCAATAATATCAGAAAAGCTTCATCAAAGTTAAATAGAGTTGTTCCGAATAACTCCTAATAGTTAAATGTTAATAAAAACTTTCAATTGAAAACCAAAAGGAAATAAGATTCCCCTTTGTAAATGTTATGTTTAAGAATAATAAGAAATAGCAAATATTAAGCATTGATTGCCTTTTAAATAAAATAAAAAAATATTTTGATTATAATTGTAACCCATATGTGTATTTTTTTTACTCTTTTCTTTTCTATCCCGATTAGGAACCATTAAGAAATATTTGAAGCCACGAAAGTAAGTAATTAATTTATAATTCGCCCTGAGATTGAAAACATATTGATATGTGATCTGGTTAATTAATTAGATTAGTATTAATACATTGATTAAATTAAGTGACATATAAGAATATTATCTCATATCAATAATCAAGATCACATCAACTGTCGTCCAACGTGGAAAGCATTGTAAAGTATTTCTAGTGGCAAATTTGAAGGATAGAAAGAGTAAAGCCGGTATTTGAAAATTTATATGCCTGTGGTAAAAAGTGAGATACTTACATTTGACAACATAAAATTTTAGATCTCTTTAGGTACAAATTTTACATAACTGATTTAATATTTTATTTTTACGATATTTACATTTGATATATTTATTGACAATTTATAATATTTGGGTGAGAAAAAGTCGTCTTGGTAACATACTAGTAAAATTTCATATTTGGCGGGGATAGTACTTTTTGAAAACAAATGTCTGTGACAAGAAGCCAAAGCAAAGACAACAAAAAACAAAAAGAACATTCAGACCAAGAAGAGATTTTAGACACGACAATCATGGCATCAGAACAGCAAGAATTATCAGGAATAGATAAACTATTACAAATGATGCAACTCCAGTCACAAAGAATGGAACAGAAAATGGATGAAATACAACAAAAACTGGATGACAATCAAAGAAAAACAAAACAAGCAATGGATGAAGCAAAAAGGACAATGGATAAAGTGGATCAAAAAATGGATGAAACACAACAAAAAATGGATGAAACACAACAAAAATTGGATCAAAAAATGGATGAAACACAACAAAAAATGAAACAAGCAATAGAAGAGAACAACAAGAAAATGGAGGAACGCATAGGAAAGTATGAAAAGGAAGTAAAAGGATGTTTGACAATGATCAAGAACGATATGGGACAACAAGAGACAGAGATTAAAGAAATCAAAAGCAAAATAAAGGAAATAACGAATTGCCAGAAAAAGGAAATAGAAAATTTGGAAAATAAGTTGGAAAATGCTATTCAAGTAGACAGAGAAGAAGTGGAAAAAAGAATCACAGAAATAGAAAAAAAAGTCACCGAAAACCGGACGCAACAAAATGTAGGAGAAAGAAGAGAAATGGTTATACATAGCACAGATGACGTGAAGATAAGGTTTGGCGGGGATGTAAGAAGATTACACCCAGTGCCGTTCATAAATAGCCTGAAAAAGAAAATACAACACATCGGAAATTTCGAAACAGCAAAAGAAACTATCAGAAACCATCTAAAATATGAAGCAAGCCTATGGTTCGATTGCAAAGAAGAAGAATTTAACAGTTGGCAACAATTTGAACAAAAATTTTTGAATTATTTCTGGGGAAAAGTCCAACAATTGGAAATTAACAAGGAATTGCAAAATGGGAAATACAATGATAGGATGGGTATATCAGAAAGGACATATGCATTACAAATTTACTATAACGCAAAACATTTACAATATAATTACTCATCGGAACAATTAGTCGAACTGATTGCAAGACATTTCGAAGAAACGCTGGAAGACCATATCACATTGCAAAACTACAAAGACATAGATAGTTTATGCCAATTCCTACAAATAAGAGAATCACGTTTAAGAGAAACAAAATCAAGAAGGTCGCGAGAAGATTACAGGCCCCGAGAAACACAAGATTACAGAGGTAGAAATCAAAATAGCAGGGACTATACAAGACGAGATTTTAATCCCAGAAGGGAAAACGAAAATAGAGACAACGGAAGAGGAAATTATGAACAAAGAAATAGGCAATGGAATGAGGACAGAAATCGAGAATACCAGAATAGAAACACCACACGCTCAAATCAAGAAAACAGAAATAATGGTAGACAAAATGAACAGGGATATCGAGAAAACCGAAACAGATCCGACAGACCAAGAGAAAATAGAAGAGAAGTAAATAATACCCAGACAGATGAATATGACGGAGAGAGACATTTTGACGAAAATATAAACAACGATGAGCAACCGGCGCCGGCGTCTTTTCACGACGGCGCTCACTAAAAACCAAAAATCAAACAGGAATCTTTTGTCACCCCAAGGAGTTTATTAAATTGGCAGGAAACAACGAAAAGAAAAATGGAGTTAATTTAAAATTTGTGGATGGATTTATCAACGAGAAACCAATTAAAATTATGATAGACACTGGATCAGAAATAACATTGGTCAACAGAAAACTAATAGAAGAAGTTAACTTAACAAATTTAATTTACAAAATACCTAGGGTAAATTTAGTGGGCGCAAACAAACGGATATTGGCAACTATAAATGAAGGCATACGAGTAATGGTACGACTGGGTAAGAAGATGTATGCACTACAATGTGTAATAATGCCAAACATGTCACATGACATGATAGTAGGAGTTGACGAATTGGCAGAAAAACATGTAGTGATAGATTTTAAAAATAATACGATGAATCTAACAGAAGAAAAAGAAGAAGAACAGGACAAGGAACAGGAGAAACAAAATACGGACGAATCAGGTAAAGAACAAACAGTGGAAATGAATTTGGCAACGAAGCAAGGACAAAGAAGAAAAGGGAGAAAAAGTCAGAAAAAGACAAAAGAAAATGAAACCTGTGGCTCCTCAAAAGAAGAGTTGAGCCCAGAAGAAGAAAAATTGAGAGTATCAAAAGCAAAAGAAAACTGGGATTCCTCAAAAGAAGAGATGAGCTCAGGAGAAGAAGAAATAAAGCTAACAAATGAAAGCGAAAAAGATATGATCGAAACAGTGGCATTTGAAGAGGAGGCATATGAAAACGAGGATGCAGAATACACGGTAAAAGTATGTGAAAAATCTGAGGAAAAAGACAGAAGATTGATATGGGAAAAAGGGAAAGACAACATAATAGCCGACACTCTAACACAGGATGAGGACACTGAAAATAAGGAAACAATTACTCTACAGGTGGGACTAATTAGAGTAATACAAGAAGAAGGGGTATAAGACGTAGATTAAAGTAAGGAAATATACAGGGAGTTGGTTTTGCCTCGAGAAAATTTATTTAAAAATGCAGATAAATTTTATCGAATACAAGGCGGGGATTTGTTATATTTCTATTTGTTATGAAAATTAAATTTTGATAATTATAAACAGAATTCAATTTAATATAAAATATTTTCAATTTTCTCAACCACGGGCATATAAATTTAGAACAACCTGTATACAACAAATTGTTATATTTAATTTTAAGAAGTGATTAAATAAGACTCAAGTGAAATCGTTAATAGGTCATTATCGTTTGTTCGCGGAAGGATCGGTCATTAGCCGATGCTAAATAAGACTAAGTGGAAATAGAGAATAGGTCATTAAAATTTGTATATAGTAGAAAGTAATTTTAGAATGGGAATTAACTATTTTCTTTGAAATCCATTAAGCATATTTAGAAAGTTTAAAAATTGGTTTTGAGGAATACTGCGAATGAGAATTGGTGGTGGAAGTTTGATTTGTGAATCTGGAAGGGATATTTAGAAAGTAGGGGAATGGATGACAAAGTGAGATCAGAATGTTTTGAGCTGTCGAGAAGTGAAGTCGAGTAGTAGACGGTAGTGTACGGAGAGTGAGAAAGCCGATGTAGTTCCGTGAGTGTGGAGTATCTATCGTGGAACGAGAAGTAGGCCAGGTCGAGAGTAAAAGAACCTCCTTGAGCCAAGAGTGTCCCGGTAGCTGATAGCAGTTTCGAGAAAGGTAGAACACAGCATCACGACAGACGCAGGAACGAGAGCTATACGAGCTAGTTTTTCAAAGGAGAACATTACTGGAAGCCAGGACGAGGTTTGATCGCAGCCAAGGATAGCAGGAAACGGGTCTTGTGTGAGGACATTTTCAGTTCACCAGGAAAAGGTCAGTCTCATTTGTTTGGACATGAATGTATGGGTTTTTCGTATTAAATTCCACATAAAAAATTGAATAACATAATCAATAATATCAGAAAAGCTTCATCAAAGTTAAATAGAGTTGTTCCTAATAACTCGTAATAGTTAAATGTTAATAAAAACTTTCAATTGAAAACCAAAAGGAAATAAGATTCCCCTTTGTAAATGTTATGTTTAAGAATAATAAGAAATAGCAAATATTAAGCATTGATTGCCTTTTAAATAAAATAAAAAAATATTTTGATTATAATTGTAACCCATATGTGTATTTTTTTTACTCTTTTCTTTTCTATCCCGATTAGGAACCATTAAGAAATATTTGAAGCCACGAAAGTAAGTAATTAATTTATAATTCGCCCTGAGATTGAAAACATATTGATATGTGATCTGGTTAATTAATTAGATTAGTATTAATACATTGATTAAATTAAGTGACATATAAGAATATTATCTCATATCAATAATCAAGATCACATCAATGCATACATACATACATAGGTACATACAGTAGGAAAAATGAAAGCATACCCATGAACGAACATATAAAACACGCTGTATTTTCCTGTCACCGTGTCACACAAAAAATTGGCCAGCTCAAGTACATGTAATAATTATTGTTACATGTATTTGCACTGGAAAATTTTCTTTGTGACACGGTGACAGGAAAATACAGCGTGTTTTATATGTTCGTTCATAGGTATTCTTTCATTTTTCCGACTGTACATATCCACAAACATTTTCCCTTTTTTAAATAGAAATTGAGTTATATTTCTGAGCTCGGTGACTTTTGAATGGTATAACCGATTTTCAAAATTAGATATGCGTTGGAAAGTTAATGATCAGTACTATTAGAGGCCGTAAAGGTCGACTTAAACTTTCGAAATTGTTGGTAGTTTTGGGGACGAGAACGAAAACAGACCCTAAATGTGAAGGGCCGTAAAATCCACACCCTTGGACCAAAATTGATGGTTGACATACGAATGGGTAAGTCTTTTTTCGTGTATATAATATACCAGGGGTGGCCAAGATCCTTGATAGTCCGAGCCATTTTTCAAAATTTGAAATTTTTCGCGAGCCGCAATTAAACAATTATCTATTATTTAAAAAGTGTAAAAAATATATTAAATTTTTCTCTTACTGTTTGGACTACAAGAATTTTAAAGTGAAATAAAATTGTTCACATCGTTGTTTCAAACATGCCAATAATTCTACAAGTAGCCTTTATTACTAATTCGAGATACTTCGATTTTTATCTTTTTCTGAGTCGGCTAACTGATTTTATACCGTCTCTCAAAAACACTGTCTTTAACCCTCTGTGTTCCTCTGATTTTACCACATGGCCTGCCCATCTTAGCTTTTATATGTCTGACGATGTTTTCAGTACCATACACAGTCACCAATTCAGTATTACGTCGCCTTCTCCACTCTCCCGTCAATTATTCATCTCTTTTAGGGCCAAATATCATTCTGAGAACTTTCCTTTCAAATACCAGCAGAATAATCTATTTTCCGCTGATGTAGAGTCAATGTTTCACTTTCATATGTAAAGATTGGGCGAATAATTGGCATGCAGTCTTAATTTAGATCGTGTTTTTAGCAGCTTAGATCTTAATAATGATGATAGGGAGTATATTGCTCTATTTCCGCAGCTATCCTTGCTGAGACCTCTTTTTATATGTGGTTGCCATCTGTGGTTGCCGCCGCTATATTAAACTCTTTTACTGCTTCGAAGTTGTGGTCATTAATAGTTATGTTCTGCCTAACTCCTGGCCTTGGATTTTTGGTTAGTAGTGTGTATTTCGTCTTCTCTTTGTTTTGTCGAAGGCCCAGACTACCTATTTTTCCCTAGAGTTGTGGAAACACCTCTCTCACGTCTCTTGCAGAATGAGCGATCATTAGCAAAGGCCAACAATAGTTTTGATCCTCGTTTCACAAATCGTATTGTCACCTTAGATGATATTTTACTTATTACATATTCTAAGGCCAAATTGAATAGCAACGGTGACAAGGGGTCTCCTTGTCTAAGTCCTTCTGTTACACTTAGTCTTTATATTTGTTGTCAGTAATTTAAGACATTTTGAAACAAAAAAATTAAAAAGTAATTCAGGAACCTTTATTAAGAGCCACAAATAATCCTTCAAAGAGCCACATGTGGCTCGCGAGCCACAGTTTGGCCACCCCCGTAATATACTGTCGCGTGTAGGGGGTCTAGGTGTGGGCCACTGGCGAGAACTGTCGTTCTCTGGTAATAAGTTTTTAACGTACACCATACAAAAAGACACCGCTAACCTACATTATTATGCTTCCAATTAGATTTTTCCATTTTTTTTTAATTTATTGGTTTTTTAACCTTAACTTTTTTATTTTTTATATTAGAAAGTTTGTTAAAAATTTTTTGTAGGTCTTTATAAGATCTATAAGACTATTAATATTAAATCTTTTTAAAATCCTCAGTCGCAAAAAGAGGTGACTTCGAAAGGGTTGGTAAAGGGAGATTTTGCATGTTATTACAAGTTCTAATTGTCTGTAGCTCACTCAATTCTTGTTGTAGAAAAAAATTTCGTAAACCAAGTTCTTAAGAATTAAACAAGCTACATTTTAATATGTAAACATTTTTTCGCGTCTCTGATGCTAAGCTTTCTATTCTGAAGGAAATGGCATGTTTTAACAAACTACAAAAATTCGTTATTCGCTTTTAACTCCAGTTTTTTAAAAACTAATTGTTTTAAGCAGGTCAAACTTCTGTAATCTATTAAAAATACATAAATAAAAAATACGGAATAAGGTCGGTGACTCATTTTAATTAGGGTGGTAATTATGGTGGTAATTAGGGATTGTTTCCGAAAACTTTTTAACTGAAAAAACAGGGGCTGGCATTCTTTTCATTATAAGTCACTTAATTTTTCAGCTACATGCTTTATTTTTTATTTTTGAAGATAGATCTTTTTAAACATTTAAAATTAGTTTCTACAAGTTATCCTCGAAAAATGCATAGTTTTTCCGTCTTTTGACTTTGAAACTACATATAATATTTAGTATTTGACGAAGAAAAGCTAACATATAATAAAGTACAGCTCGATTACTATTGGTCTTAAAGAAAATTAAAAAAAAAACACTTTTCTTCTTTTTAAAAGGTATATATTCGTTAAGTAAAGTTGTTTTGATAAAGCAAAAACTTTTTGTGTTATTAGCAGAAAACTGATTAATAACATTGATTTTTTGATATGAGACTAACACTTTCGATAACCAATAAATCGAAACTATTAATTTTATCAAAAAAAATGAATAAAACATTTTTTGCTTACAATTAATGTTTTTACCAACATTTGCGGTCAAAATATAATAAAAAATTTTCACCTCCAAGATGGGGTGGTAACCACCCCATCGTAAAAGCGTCTTTCAGCATCATATAGATTTTGATCCTTGGACTTTCCACTAATTATTTTCAAATTTTCAAGCAAATTTTGTAAAAAGCAATTCTGTAAAAATTGCGAAGTGAAAAGTTTCAGTTCCTGGACTAATTATACTTTTGGAGCTCAACTTTTGAACGGCTTAACTGATTTTGATTAATAAACATGATTTTGAAACGTATTGACAAGTAGTATCTGATGCATCCAAGATTAAGTATGGTAACTGAACGTCTTACAGGAATTATTGAGCTTGAAAAACCGTTTTTCCCATAAGAAATATATTAAATCATATTTATGAAGCCTATAACTTAAAAATTCGAATTTTCCCAGATATAAGGTATACACCGTTATATGCGTCTAGAGACCTTCTACAAACGCTCAGTTATTGGCGCAATTCGTAGGTTGAAATTTTGAGTAATTGTCGAAAAACCAAAATTTTCAAAGTTTAATTTTTTAGTTTCTCGGCTATGGTGGGCAGTGTATATGTCTCAGCTTGATAGCTTAGACACCGTTTGAAAGTTTAACTCCACCCTATTGATTTTGTGTATTTAAGGTTTTCCTGTCTCTCCTTGAACCTAAGATATATACGCAAAAATATGCTATTTTGTATCTCCCTATCCCTCTAGCTGGCTTACGGGTAGTCAGAAATCAAAAATTACACCGGTTCTGAATCGGCCCTCACATCCTCTTGAAACACAGAAAAAAATTCAGATCGGTGTAACTTTTCTACACGCATACAAACATATATACAAAAATATCCACAAACATTTTCCCCTTTTTAAATAAAAATTTAATCATACTTCTGAGCTCGGTAACTTTTGAATGATATAACCAATTTTCAAAATTAGACATCCGTTGGAAAATACTATCAGAAGCCTTAAAGGTCGGACTTGAATTTTTAAAATTTTTGGGAGTTTTGGGGACGAGAACGAAAAACAGACCCTAAATGGGAAGGGCCGTAAAATCCACACCCTTGGACCAAAATGGAGAGTTGACATATGGATGGGTGAATTTTTTCCTAAACTTTAAGATGGGATTTGGTCCAATTTTCAATTCAGTCAGATTTAGAAAATCAAAAATTTCGTGTATATATAGTGTCGCTTGTAGGTGTATGTTGGGGTTGTGCGCCAATGACGAGAACTGCCGTTCTCTGGTAATGTATAATAAAATAAAGAGCGCATTTTCTCCAAATAAAATAAAATGTAACTAATAACTTTTTCTTTTTTCTTCTTTTTTTATTCACTTTTTCTTTATCATATGCTATTGAATGTATAAAAAGCAAGTTGTGTCTCAATTCAATTTAAAATTGAAATTTGAAAATAAACCTTTATATTTGAAACATACTTTTTAATGAAATAATTAGGTGAATGTATAATGTTAAAATTGGTATCCGTTTTAAGCTACATTCTACATTCTTTTAAAACTATAAAGCAAAAAATATAGTTTCATTTTTCACATCTTTATTTATTTCAACGTACATTTTATTCGAAATAGTTTGGTTCAAATTATTACTACCAAAAAAGCAAGACCAGCAAGACTCTTGCAGCAAGACCAAACCAAGGACAAGATCGGTTAGTGCTAGACCAAGACCAAGACCAGCCTGGTCTTGGTCTTGTTCTTGTTTTGCTCTTCACTAGACAGGGGCAAATGGAGGATTGTTCTGAAGAAGGCTTTTGCTCATAAAAGCTGTAACGCCACTGATGATGATGATGAAGATGTAACGAAGTCTTTGACTATTGCAAATCAGTGCCTAATTATTTAAATAAACAAATGAAATAGATACATATTAGACCTGGATCCCGCGTACCAAAACAAAGTTTGCTAATACCTACCAAGCTGAAAATTTGTTAATAGCTTAAAGGTGTCTAGTCGGACAAACTTTGATGTACGGGAACACTGCAACAGGGGAAGTTTTAATTGTGGAACAGGTTACAGGTTTCGAACGTCAGACTATGAAAACGTTCATGTATTTTGTCGGACAGAACATCCAATTAATTTGTTACCCTTTAATTAAACTCTCCTGCAAGAATCAAACTGCTATTTACCACCAACATAATTTCTGTCATTTTATATGTTCTACGTGTCATACTTATTAAAATGCCCTACATATCTGTCGGACAAACATTTTTTCATATATTACATAAAGTTTGCTATTGAATAAACTTAAAAACAATCTACTAGTTTTCACAATCATAAACTTGTCGGGATGACACGTTCCACAGTTAAAATCACGTTCCACAATTAAAATTACGTTCCAAAATTAAAACTTCCCCGGGTCAAGTGTTACCATACATCAAAGTTTGTCCGACTAGACACCGTTAAGCTATTAATAAATGTTCAGCTTGATATTAATAAACTTTTTTTGGTACGCGGGGTCCAGGCCTATATTCTGATACAGCATATTTATTTATTTTATTTATTTATCAACGGGTAATCACCCAATTAAAATACAGTGTAAACATTAATCGCAGGGGATTTATAACCTAACCTAAAGTAAATTTACAAATTTTAATCATACAAACTAGGAACATTAAATACATAACAAACATTAACAAAAAATGTACAAAACACAAGGATATCAAGTTATCACATACAGTTTATAGAAAACTATAACAATCTAAACACTCCGAATATTGGTTAGCAAACCTAGGTGTTCTGGACATGAAGGAGTTGTGTCCGTACACTGAAAAAAATTTTGTACATAGTACCAATAAACGCCAATCATTGACTTTTTTTACATTGATTCAATGAAAATTTCGTTAATACTATAAACACGTAGTCATTAAGTAATGACCATATTCATTATAACAATGTAATTGTATTCATTAAAAAATAATGAATAGAATCATTAATCCAATGAATCTTTTTATCTATCCAATGACTTTTTTCATAATACTAATAATTTGTTTATTGTATATATGAAATTACACATCAGGATTATGCGGTTAAATTAATGAATATAAAACGTTGCACTAATGTGCAGTGTTCTTTAAATTACGAACTCGTTTTTGAATCAATATTTTCGTAACATTAAATCAATGTTTTCGACTTTGCAATCATTGCATTAATGTAATATACCTGAATCAATGATAAATTCATTGTAGAAATGATCTTGTACATAAACTGATACATTTCTTAAAACTCTATTAGTGTTTTTATTGGTGTAAAAAAATCACGTGACAACAGTTGCAGCCTCCTAGCAGACAGTCACCTTGCAGACTCTGAGGAGCGGTGTTTGGCACTAGTGATTTGGTTGATTTTTCTAAGGTATGTATTTACATATATTTTTAACTGTATTTAAAAGTTATTTTGTTGGATTTCTATAAAAAAAAAGTTGTACTTCTATTTCCACTTTTGCAGATTGATATGGACTTTGGAGTGGCATTTGGAAATGGAAATGGACTTATTGATGGATGAGACAGCAATGTCGAAAGAATTATCTTCTTTCTTCAGTGTGAAAGTCATATCAAGGATAAAACAAATAAATTTTTATTTGAAAAGATTACCCTTGAAGACATTACGGAATGTAAGTACATATTTCATTATTCAATCCTGCATATCGAGTATTAATTAATTTTTGCTCTCTGTAAATTTTTTCAAAAATTCGACACTTAGGTAAATAAAATAGGAACCATTTGAAAATATTTCTAAATGGTGTAATCTTATAGAAGATTAGCAAATTAAATCTTTATTTGATTAAACCGTAAATAATTGAAAAATATTAATAAATCTTACAGTCGGTAGTATCTATCAAAGTAAAAATAAACGTCATAACATCTAGCAATTTTTTTCAGGATAAATTAAAATAATATTTCTATAAAAAAAGTGACACTCAAAAATACAACTATGTTCACTATTTAGATTTATTTTTTTATAATAATTATTATAATAAATTGTAGATGGCTAACATGCAGTTATTCTTTGGGTTCTACATCGATAATTTGTACGATCTAATAAAATATACCATCAGAGATTTTCAGTAATCATTCTTACATCGGGAAGACCCAGCAAGAAGTCGAAGATCATATTAGATTTTTGAAATCAAAGAAAAATGCCATTCAACCATTTGCTTTTTGTATGGTTGGTGATAATTAATCCCAGAGAGATGTATTTATGGAGATGTTATTGTAGATGTATTTATTTTCACGATATCAGGTATACATTTTTTATATAATATAAATATAATGTATTATTTTTATATATTATATAAGAAGAATGAATTTCTGTTATACTTAGTTATTCAGTTTTTTCCAAATTACATTATAAAAAGTTATTTGTGTTAATTAAAAATATATGTTTTTTTTTTCTTTAAACTTATAGATAATACTTAACATTAGTTTGAGAATCGGAAAAAAATCATTGCTTCAACCTATATTTGAAATATTTATGTAGATATTAAGTCGTCATTTTGTTTACTTATTAACTATTTGTATGTTATATACAAATATACATGAAGATACCATTCACTGAACCAAAAGTACGTAAATATAATGAAAAAAAACATTGATTCAAAAACGGGGAACATTAATTTTCGTCCAATGATCAGTACCGTTGGTCCAATGTAAGTAGATACATTATCTAATGCTCAAAAACATTAATTTTTATGAATTAGTACGTTGGTTCAATGTACTGTTTAGTTAAGAATTACTGTACCGATCCATTGATTCAATGTACCGATCCATTGATTCAATGTACCGATACATCGATTCAATTTACCGATACATTGATTCTTAACTAGAAAGTACATTGAATGAACGTACTAATTCATAAAAATTAATGTTTTTGAACATTAGTTAATGAATCTACTTACATTGGACCAATGATACTGATCTTTGGACGAAAATTAATGCTCCCCGTTTTTGAATCAATGTTTTTTTCATTATATTTACGTACTTTTTTGGTTCAGTGTAGTTAGTGCGATGGGGTCTAATGTAAAAAGGTTGATTTAGCCTCGTTTGTCTACTGGGAACATGGAGGCTAATTTTCTCCAATAGTTGAGGACCAAAATTATTGGAGTGTAGTATAGTATAAAACATTGTGAGATCCTTATGCATGCGTCGGATTTGGAGAGAGGTTATGTTGAGAGAGTTTTCTATATTAGAATAGTTAATTTCATCAACCCTCTGGTTTTGTTTAAATGCAACAAATCTTAAAAACTTGTGCTGAACTCTCTCAATAGCTAGAATATGAGTGTTATAGTGTGGAGACCAAACACATGAACAGTAATCTAGGTGAGGTTTCACAAGTGAACAATACAATACTTTTATGGATGAGATATTTAGAAAGTCTTTTGCACAACGTTTGATAAACCCTAAAAGTTGAAGTGATTTTGAGACAATAGATGAGATATAGGGGATGTAGGGTAAGCTGGAATCGAGCACAACACCAAGGTCTTTTATCTGAGATACAGAGCCTAAAGGACAATCCTTAATAGTATAGATATGATTTGTAGGAGTTCTATTTCGACCAAAAACCATTAAGTGACACTTTTTAACATTAAGTTCCATTTCGTTGCTATCACACCAATAGCTCAACCAATTCAAGTCAGATTGTAATTTTTGATAGTCACCATCATTCTCGATTTTCAAATATAATTTTAAATCGTCAGCAAACATTAGGAAAAAAGCAAAGTGGAAACAAGAGGCAATATCATTAACATAGATATTGAATAGAAGGGGTCCAAGATGTGACCCTTGTAGCACTCCTGAAGGTACCCTAATTTCAAACGATTGAAAACCCTGAACACGTACTATTTGTATTCTTTCAGATAGGTAGGATAACAACCATTCTAAAAGTTCACCCTGGATACCCAGACCTCTCAACTTATTGATTAAAATCTTGTGATTGACCCGGTCAAACGCCTTTGTAAAGTCTGTGTATACAGCATGAACCTGGAACCAACCTTCAACAGATTCCACAAGGAAGTTGGTAAATGTCAATAAATTAAGTTCAGTGGAGCGGCTAGAGAGAAATCCAAATTGCTGGTCGATAAAACAGCATTTTAAACTTGCTGACAAATAGTCCCAGACAAGACTCTCAAAAACTTTGGGAATAAAACTCAGAATGCTAATCGGACGATAATTGTTCACTTGAGACTTATCTCCAGATTTTAGTATTGGGGTAATAAAGCGAGTTTTCCAGTAGGCTGGGAACATCCCTGTTTTTAATGACAGGTTAAAAATGTGAAAAAGAGGTCTAGAAAATAAAAAGCTTAAGTGTTTAAGAAATAAAGGTGGAAGACCATCTGGACCTGGCCCCTTGTTGCTATCCAAAATGGAAAATTTTTCATATATAGACGAAATAGAAATGCCAAACTGAGATATAGTAAATTGTGATAAGTTGATTTCACCAGAATCTAAAATATTATCCTGCAAAACACAATCTCTATCACTATAAGTTTTTGAAAAGTATTCAGCAAACAAATTTACAATTTCTGTACCACTAGAACCAGTGATATTTTTATAGTGTACAACTGATGGTATATTAGGTTTGCTATGTTTATTACTAACAAATTTCCAAAAATTTCTAATATTATCCCTGAGAGATGATTCAGTTAATGCAATGTAATCACGATAACATTGTTGTTTAAAGCGTTTACATTGAGCCCTTAATGCAGAAAACTCATTAAAAAGAGTGGGGGATTTAGTTCTCAGATATTCTTTGTGAACTTTATTTTTCTTAATAATTGTAACTTTGAGATCTGGAGAAAACCACACCGGAAATTTCTTTGCTGAATACTTTTTAACAGGAACATAAAGATCAATTGTTAAGTATATAGTATCGTAAAAAATACTGATCATGTCATCAAGAGACTTATTTTTAAACAAATTATCCCAATTAAATTGAGAAATAAAACTTGTAACATCTAGGACGTTCATCGCATGGAAGTCCCTATAAAAAGCGTCACCAGTCAGTCCAGGGTTGTTAACACATGATTCACACTTAAATTCAAAAGATATAGGTGGATGATGAATATCCAAAGGAAGTAGGACTATCTCTGCTGTTGATATCTTAGCTTCGCTATCGTCCATGAAAATCAGATCCAGCCAATTTTTGTGTGCATTTTTAACGGAGTTGACTTGATAAAGGTTATGGTATGAGCATGAAGCTGAAAGAATCTGTATGGATTCAACTTCACAAGGTGAAGCTCCTGTCAAACCCACTAAAGATATTCCATCCTTGGACCAGTTACGGTAAGGAAGGTTAAAGTCCCCAAGGATACAAAGCTTGTGATCCGGATTTTCATCCGATAGTTTCTCCACATTCTCCGTAAACTCCCAATATTTCTCTGGTTCACTTCGTGGTGGAAAATAAGCAGTAGCAATGATGATCTAATCGCTTCCAACTTCAACTTTAACAAGCAAAAATGCTCAACACTGTTACTTGCTAACAAAACTGTGCTAGATATTGTTTTACGGACAGCTATAAGCACCCCACCTCCACGAGAAAAAAATGCTTGTTGATAAAGATCTATCCTTTCGGTGGATGTTGTATTCAAATATTTGTAGTTTAGAATTGTTAATGTCACTAGTCAACCATGTTTCATTTAGCACTATAATGTCGTATTGTGAGTGTGATATATTCTCATAGAGTAGATTAAGTTTAGTTCGCAGACCTCTGACGTTCTGAAAATAAACAGGTATTGACTAAGTGGCTTGAACTTTTAATTCTGTTGATTTTCTATGTTTTTTGTGAGCAATTTTGGTATACCGTTTACATATTTTAGAATGAGATTTGGTTCACACTTACGCTGCCTTTCTTTAAGTTCTGTTTTCAGAGAATTAACCTCTGAACCTGCACGTTGTTCGTTAGTAAGGTCAGCATCAATAAACACTTTTAAGCTTCTATCGAGTCTTCTTTTGTTCCTCAAGATTGAACGAACAATCTCAGGAGACTCAAGGATTAGGCGTAATGATTGATGTCCATTTTTATTGCGTTTCCCAATTCTGGCTGAGCTCAGTATGTTCACTGGGGAGTCTGGCAGACCCAAGAGGATGTCGTTGACTCTAGGTAAATCGTCTTCCTCATTCTTTTGGATTAAATTAAACATCATTAAATTACATGCTCTCTTTTGCCTCTCAGACACTTCAAACATCACATTATTATGTACCACTGGTGCAGTATTCCCGGAGCCACCTTGTGTAGACGATGAGGTGGTGGAACTTTTAATAATGGAAAGATCCTTTTTAATATCATCAAGACATTATGAAAAACTAGTTCTCATACTCTAACTTCGTGTGCAATCACACCAACTTGTTTCTCGAGCTCCTGGATTTTCTGACTGTTGTCAATTTTGACCTCACTTAAGGAATCCTCCAGGGCTCTGACTCTGTTATCAAGACTTACTGCTGACTTTATTACCGACACACAATCTCCACAAAGATAAGGAAAAATGCGAGATAATAACACGGGGCAACGAATCTCTGTAGCACTGACACCTGATCAACTTTTACATTATTCCCCATTATCCTTAGGTTCTTTAAAAATACATTTGGTAGAACAATTGCAACATTTACCAGACATCTTTGAAAACTAGAAGAAAAAATTATTGGACGCCACTGGATTTAATTTTCTTAAAACTTTACTATTTGTGTTTCTTATAATAATCAAGTTTTGGTTTTATGATATTCCATTCACTGATTAAAATAACTGGTATAATCTTATCTACACTAATGAGGTGTTTTTGTTCCCTTTGAATAAAAGCACTGAGGAATTTTGTTAAGGAATTGAAATAAACTGCACTTTTTCAACTATAAACAACAGCAAATGATCAAAACATTTTATCGATGTTGTAGATTGTGTTTGTTAATTGGCCCTTTGTACTCATCTAAATTTAAAACACTGTTTTACCAGATAAACTTTCAAGATTTTGTAAGGTGATTTTATTGACTACCGAACTCATCAAATGCTCATTACAGTGAAATTGCTCATTTCAGTTTAAATTGGGTAAAAGTAGTAGTCCTGTCGCCAGGGGGGGTACAACGGCCTCCTTAATTCAGATGGACTTACCCAAGTTTTTTTTATAAATTTTGACCCGCAGAATACGAATTTTTTGGGTAACAGTTGATCCGGATGTCGATAAGATTGTTATAGACAAAGAACTTGAGGAATTACATAACAGCGATTTCTCGCAAAACAAAACATCTTTTTGCATTTTTTGGGTCATTTTAAGCAAAAAATATTCTTACAAGTTTTTTCGTAGAATGCATAGTTTTCGAGATAACCGCGGTTGAACTTTCAAAAAATCGAAAAATTGTAATTTTTGAACCCTAATAACTTTTGATTAAAAAATAAAGTAGCAATTCTGCTTGCCGCATTTGAAAGTTTAAGTCAAATTATATCGGTTTTGATTATTTGCATTGCTAAAAATTTATTATTTTATTGTTAAACAAAGCTATAAACACCTAGTATGTGAGTGATGTTTTCTATGATTTCTCATTTAAAATCGAACGAGTAGGTAGAGTAGCTACAAGTGCAAGCGAGGCAATTTCTACGTAGCATGCGTTAAAACGTATGTATTAGGCACGGGAAACACTATGTGTTTATAGATTAGTTTAACAATAAAAAAATTAATTTTTAGCAATGCAAATAATCAAAACCGATATAATTTGACTTAAACTTTCAAATGCGGTAAGCAGAATTGCTACTTTATTTTTTAATCAAAAGTTATTCGGGTTCATAAATTGCAATTTTTCGATTTTTTGAAAGTTCAACCGCAGTTATCTCGAAAACTATGCATTCTACGAAAAAACTTGTCGGAATATTTTTTGCTTAAAATGACCCAAAAAATACAAAAAGATGTTTTGTTTTGCGAGAAATCGCTGTTATGTAATTCCTCAAGTTCTTTGTCTATAACAATCTTATCGACATCCGGATCAACTGTTACCCAAAAAATTCGTATTCTACGGGTCAAAATATATAAAAAAAACTTGGGTAAGTCCATCTGAATTAAGGAGGCCGTTGTACCCCCCCTGGCGACAGGACTATAGGGAGTAAAGTCTGTTATAATTATAAATATGAATATTGTTCGTCCGCTATAACTTTTCGCATGCCATGCGTCACGATTCATATTCAAACAAATGAAGTCAAAACATAAAGTGAAACGAAAGTCGATGTGTATATACATTTTATATACTGTATACTATATACTACACTCATCGGCGTACGCTTCACTTTATGTTTTGACTTAATTTGTTTGAAAATGAAGCGTGACGCATGGGAAAATTTATAGCTGACGAACTATATTACAGTACAGTTATTAGGCCTGGATCCCGCGTAACAAAAAAAGTTAATGGCAAGCTGAAAATTTGTGAATAGCTTAATGGTGTCTAGTCGGACAAACTTCGATGTATGAAAACAATGAAACAGTGGAAGTTTTAATTGTGGAACAGGTTACAGGTTTCGAACGTCAGACTACGAAAACGTCCCATGTATTTTGTCGGACAGAACTTCCAATTGATTTGTTGCCCTTTCATTAAACTCTCATGCAAAAATCAGACTGCTATTAAATAGCACGTAGAACATGTTCTACGTGTCGGACTTATTAAAATGCCCAGTTGGTGATAAATATCAGTCTGATTTTTGCATAAGAGTTTAATGAAATTGTAACAAATCAATTGGAAGTTCTGTCCGACAAAATAAATGGGACGTTTTCGTAGTCTGAATTTCCAAATTTTTAACCTGTTCCACAATTAAAACTTCCCCTGTTCCAGTGTTCCCATACATCAAAGTTTGTCCGACTAGACACCTTTAAGCGATTAACAAACTTTCAGCTTGCTATTTATCAACTTTTTTTGGTACGCGAGATCCAGACCTATATTGAAGTAACCTCACAACATTAGTCTCCATAATATTTTGTACTAAAAAGTTAATTACTATAATAATTCTGAAAGCTTAAAAGTATACAAGTTAATTACTAAATGTTATGTATACATATCGCACTCCGACTTCGTTAGTGCCATAATCCCGAAATCGCAAGAGAGCAAAAACAAGATTTTATGTGAAGTCGCCATTTTTTTTCTGCAACTTCATTATCTAAGTTAACCAAATTCTGTACTCATGTTGATGATGTGTGTAGCTATATAATGCTAGTATTTGTTTTTAGTTATTCACATTGCTTTACAATGAAAATTCACCCTTAAAATATGATAAGATGCTATTGCTAAGGCACCCTTTGTGCCTTATTTTCAAATTTCGAGGATTATAGAGGGAGAGCTAGAGCCGAAAAATCATCGTCATAAGTAATATGGAGTTTTTCCTGTGAATGTGTCCATTATACAGGGTGTTTCATTAATAATTGTCCATATAGTAACTGGAGAAAAATTAGCACAAAATACGAAGATTTAACCTAAAACACTTAAATAAAATGTGGTTCCTCACTGAGTTACAACGTGTTTTATCTAAAAATTTAAAAATTATTTTTGCTCAGCATTTTAAAACTATTCGACGTATCCTTTTCATACTTAACAAAAAGTGCAACTACTAGACACCCTACTAAATAATGATAAACAAACGTTTCTATCTACTACCAGAGGCGTACGACAGGGGATGGTGAATGGTTGACCCTTCTAAAATTCTACGCCACTGGAGGAATAACTATTTTAGTGCCATTTTTAGATTCTCCAATATTTTCCACGTAAATAATATACTCTTCATTGGTAGCAATAAAGTCATTGTTTTCGAGATATTTGAAGTTAAATATGAAACGGCACAGATATTTTGATTAATTTATGATATGATTCATATGATTAAAATTTAAAAATTATTTGTACCCAGTACTTTAAAACTATTTGGCGTATCCTTATCATATTAGGCAGAAAGTGTAGGTACTGTATACCCTACTAAATTAAGATAAATAAACGTTTCTAGCTACTACCAGAGGCGTACGATAGGGGATAGTGGCTGGTTGAACCTTCCCAAATTCTACGCCACTGACGAAATTGCTATTTTAGTGTAATTTTTTGATTTTGCAATACTTTTTATGTAAATAATATACTCTTTATTCGTAACGATAAAATGATTAGTTTTCGAGATATTTGAGATTAAAAATGAAGCGACACAATACATTAATCGAAATAACGGTGTCGTTTCATTTTTAACTTCAAAAATCTCGAAAACTAATGACTTTATCGTTACGAATGAAGAGTATATTATTTTCATAGAAAGTATTGAAGAATCCAAAAATTGAATTAAAATAGAAATTTCGTCAGTGGCGTAGAATTTGGAAATGGTCATCTATTCACCTTCCCCCGTCGTACTCCTCTGGTAATAACCAGAAACTTTTGTTTAACATACTTTAGTAGTTTATACAGTACCTATACTTCCTGCCAAGTATGAAAAGGACACGTCGAGTAGTTTTAAAATGCTGATAAAAAATAGTTTTTAAATTTTTAGATAAAACACCCTGTAACTCACTAAGGAACCACATTTTATTTAAGTGTTTTAGGTTAAATCTTCGTATTTTGTGCTAAGGTTTCTTCAGTTGGTATATGGACAATTATTAATGAAACACCCTGTATATTGACAATTATGACCCCTTCCAGGCTGAAACCTCAGTGGATAGAGGAAGTAGCAATAAAGGATGAAAGGGGAAATTTAGTGTAGTCTTTAAAGGTTTTCACCTCCTATTTTGTTAAACCTACATCTATTTGCATGAAAATTGGTGACTAGTTACAGCATACTCCAAGAAATAAAAATGATTTGGTGTCAACTTGCACTTTTATCCTGGTGGTAAATACCACCCCTTCCCGCGGGTGAAAACAATTTTATTAAAAATAGCCCCACAAATCGATAGAGGGACAAATTTTAAGTAAAATTTGTTATATCATGTTATTAAATAAATCAATACTTTTTGAGTTATTAAAGGTCAAAGATTTGTCTATTTAAGAGCATATGCGTGAAGTTACGGATGATAAAAGAACATATTAATTAATTGTATGTTAGTAAAATATTATTTTTATATTATTTAGATATTTATTTAAATTTTTTCTATCAATATAAACTGAATATGTCCAGAAACTGGGGGTGTCCAATAATGGGTACATTTGACATATTATTCGAATACACTTTTGCTAAATTTATAATATCGAAATAATATAAAAATAATATTTTAGTAACCTACAATTAATTAATATGTTCTTTTTATCATCCGTAACTTCACGCATGGGCTCTTAAACAGACAAATCTTTGACCTTTAATAACTCAAAAAGTATTGATTTATTTTAGTAACATGATATAACAAATTTTACTTATAATTTGTCCCTCTATCGATTTGTGGGGTTAATTTTAATAATATAGTTTTCACCCCCGAGAAGGAGTGGTATTCACCCCCAGCTAAAAGTGCAAGTTGGCACCAAATCATTTTTATTTTTTGGGGTATGCTCTAACTAGACAGCAATTTTCATGCAAATCGATGGAGGTTTAACAAAATCGGAGGTGAACACCTTTAAAGACTACACTAACTTTCCCCTTTCATTCCTTATTGCTACTTAGTATATCCACTGAGGTGTCAGCCTGAAAGGGGTCATAATTATCAATATACAATAGACACATTTCACACGCCAAACACCATATATTACTTATGACGATGATTTTTCGGCTCTAGCTCTTATTAAGGCATGTCAACCCGCCTTATCATAAGCTATAGCACTAACACAGGTTTAACTTAAATAATTTTTTCTAGGCAAACAAATGCATTATCACACCTTATCACGAATATGGAAGCTAATAAGACATAAAGGTATGTATAGATAAGCGCGCCGCGCATTTCGCGCCGTGTGTACGCCGTGCGTTCTTGGCGCCGACAGAAGTTGGATCGTGTGCGCACCGTTTGTGTGCCACATGAAAACACGTACTAACGCGTACTAATCCAACGAACCCGTCACGAACGCGTAATGCACACACGGCGCGAAGTGTTCGGCGCGCATATTTATACGTACCTTTAGAGTAACATGTAATTTGAAAAATTTAATGGTAATGCTGGAAGAGCCTCAGCCCAGCTAAAAATTGCTCTAAAGTATCAAAAAGGAATTATTAAAAAACGTCAAAACTGAATAAAGTTACTTGTGTTAAGAATGACAAAATCTAGAGATTTTGTCATTAGACAATCAAGATAATTGAGATAAACACGCATGATGTAATGTTTATGTTATGTTCATTCTTCTTAAATCTAATCAATATAACTTATTATTTATCTTCCGCGGCAGCACAGTGCACTATTTACTTTTAACTAAGAAAAAAAAAACGAAAACGAAGTTTAGTCTTAGCATATTTTTAATGTTTTGCTATTCTATTGAGGGAAACAGAAATTTTTATAGTGGCTTCCCCATGAACTCCGTGATTTCATCTCATTTATTTGCTCAGAACCCCTTAGACTTATACGAGATCAACAATAAACTTACATAGAATATATTTATCTTTTCAAAATTGCTTATTTTCTCTCATAACTGCTTAACCTACATTCTGATTATCATTTTTAAAGCTTCTGCAGCGTTTCTGGTCATAAAAACTTGGATTTTTACAACTTAATTTTATAAGCTTTCAAAGGAACTGACAAATTATTGCAGAAAATAAAAAACATAAAGATATTCCATAAAAAACTGGACCGTGGTATATAATATACATTGAGTTTATACGAGGGATCGTTATTATTACTTTATGATGCATGGTTAAGTGAAGATTGTAAAACTTTTAACTTTAATTTATGTACTTGCCAAGCAAATTTTTCGTCTTCTTCTTCTTGTGCTTGCTGTAAATCTGGCGATCTGTTGATTCGGTTGGTGAAGTATTTCTTGAGAAGTATTATTTTTACATGATCATGCCATTATCTTTGTCTTTGCTTACCCCATATTTTGTATGCCGCCCGCAGGAATGTTTCCTGATGATGCTGTTTCTTAATCTGTCCCGTCTTGTCCCTGATACTGCTTTTAGTATCTTCATTTAGGTTGTATGCAGCATACTTTTAGTTTTATTGGTGTCTTACCGTGATTTTATTCCATAGGTCTTTACATATACGACACAGATTTTATGACTCTCAACTTTGCTTTTTTTATTTAGGCATACCTGGATCAACCACTAAGTGTTACTAGCGGGAGGACATGCACAAACAGTAAGATACATATATTATTATATAAAAATAATTTAAATTTGGTATAAAGTTTACTTATTTTGGGATAATTTAATAAAGATGTTTAACTTAAAGTCAACACACTTTCTAAATTATCACATTTAGGGCACACTCGATCCTTTCGTGCTGGTGTATCTACTGAATACTTAATTATGTTTCACTTATTAATACTTGATTATGTTTATTTCATTCATAGAGATTCTGACCAATAGAAACCTATAACCTAAAAGAATAAGCAGTACAGCGATAATTTTTGATAATTTCCCGTCGTCAAGTACTTTAGGTCGGACGCCCTTCGTTGCTACTTGAGTTGCACAAGTTTGACTTAAATGTTTGAAATTGACTTGAGTTTACCTTAATTTTAAATCAAACTCAAGTCAATCCTTCTGACAAATAACTCAAGTCATGTGAAACTGGTCAATCGTTACAGGTTTGAAAATTCAAACTGTTTGTCAAACTAGTTTAAAAGAGTTTGAAAAATAATTTATTTAGTAGATATACTTTTTGTCGAGATAGACATGTTAGTTGCCAATTAAGACAAAGAAATTAATAATACAATGAGTGCCATATAAATGTAACTTGATAAAGGAAGCGATTCAAGTCAAAATAGGGTCGTAAATTTCTTGAAAACGATTCCTTTAGGGGTAGAATGCTTACTGGCAAGTTTCGTTTTATCGATATCACTTTTTCTACTTTAACAAAAATTTATAAAGGAACTACAAAATGTTATATTTCTGATAGAGTAGGTTTAATGAATTGTTTGCGACTTTGTATCATATTATGTCGATTTAAAGTTCACCATTTGTCATTTTATAACTCTGTTCTTTATTTTTACATAATATGCACTTTGCAATTTTCATTGTTTTGCAATCACCTGCCTCAACATCAAATAAATCAGCCAGTGATTACCGCGCTAATAACGGGCAAAATAGCTCAAAAGATGGAAAGCATTATACATTGCGAAACAAAAAGAGATGAAATTAGTGCAGGTGGAAATTATCGTTATAAACGGATAAATTAACATTACATTACATAGTTTTCCACCTTTAGGCGTATGAGACAACTGTCACTGCGGCAGTAGAATTTTATAAAATACTCCTGTCACAGACGTCTAAAGGTGGGAAACTATGTAATGTAACGTTAACTATTTATACATTTATAACGATAATTTTCACCTCCACTAGTTTCATCTCTCTTTGTTTGTTTTGCAATGTATTATGTTTTCCATCTTTTGAACTATTGTGCCGGTTATTTGCGCGCTCATCACTGTATTTATTTTTCTTCATTAATTCCGCTTCGTCTACATTTTCTTCTCTTAATTTTTGAAGTGGTAATACCTTCAAAATCAGACTCAATACTGTTCTGGTACTTATTCTGAGCCGAAAAAGTTTTAGGTTAAGATATTATCGCACAAAGCACATACTTCAAAACGAACCGTAATAAACAAGCCAAGCATAGACTTCTAAAATATGAACTACAAACTAATTTGCGGAGTAGCAGAGTACAGACTCAGACCTATCCAAATCAGTCAAAACAAAAGTCGGTATCTCAAAAATAAACGCGTTTCGCAATATGGTACTCAAACTTCAAACTTTATAGACCAGGGCGCATCTGTAAAAATATTAGTACATTTGGACGTTGAGAGGTGACTCAAATTTTTTTGCAGAAATTGCTTGAAAATAAAACAAATAATAGTATTTGAGTTATCCTCCCTCTCAAAAAGGTCCGGAACATTGTTTAAATAATCAAAATGTCAAAAAATTAAGGAACAATTCGATTTTTTTCTTGGTTTTTTGATTATAACTTTAAAAGTATTCATTTCCGAGAAAAGTTGTACTGACATAAAAGTTGCGTAATTAAATTTCCTATAATATAGCATTGGTTAAAAATTTAAGAAATAGTCACCCTTGGTGCAAAATACCAATAATTGTGAAAAAAACACACAAAAACAAGTATTCGCATTTTACGTTTTTCAACCATTTATGCTAAACTTAGGAACTTCATATTTCACGCTGAAAAATTATATGATACAGTAAAACAATACTGTAAATTTTATTAAGATCGGTTCAATAGATTTTGCAAAATAAATTTTGAAATCCAGCTTTCGTAAAAAAAATTCATTTTTTCAAAATGTTACAGGACTGAAAATAAAGCAGATAGCAAGTTGAAATTTTTTTTGCTTATAGAAGTGTACTGTACCTTTCATTTGCAAATTTGCAAAATTAAAATCGCTTAACACCACGGCGTCAGAAAATTTTTTAAAATAAACATTAATTATTGGTGCTACGCGCAGGACAGCGGACAGGTTGCTCTGATTGGGCATTCCAATGACCTTTGATAATGATTGATGCATTTTAATTTTTATGACATTTCGATATAAATAAATAAATTTGTTTATTGCAAAATAAAAACACATACTCTATCCTTTGAAATAACACTTTTATTAGCAAAAACTTTCTTTGTTCATATATTTTAACTTAAATAATAAAAATTTATTATTTTTAAACATATGCAATTGTTTAAACAATATTTCACAAACAATAATAAAATTATTTTGATTTTTGTGGAATTAAAAAATTAAAATACAACAAAATATTGAGTAAGAAAATAATATATTAGATAAAGATTGGAAGAAACTTTGGTGGAAATTAACCTGTGTGAATCGAACACCGCTGTCCTGCGCATAGCACCAAAAATTATTATTTATTTCAAAAATTTTCTGACGCCGTGGTAATTAATCGATTTTAATTTTGAAAATTGCAAATGAAAGGTACAGTACACTTCTATAACCAAAAAAAAAAAATTCAACTTGCTATCTGCTTTATTTTCAGTCCTGTAACATTTTGAAAAAATGAATTTTTTTTGCGAAAGCTTTATTGCAAAATTTATTTTGCAAAATCTATTGAACCGATCTTAATGAATTTTACAGTGTTGTTTTACTGTATCATAAACTTTTTTTGGGTGAAATATGAAGGTCGTGAGTGTAGCATAAATGGTTGAAAAACGTAAAATGCGAATACTTGTTTTTGTATGGTTTTTTTCGCAATTATTGCTATTTTGCAACAAGGGTGACTATTTTTTAAATTTTTTACCAGTTGTATATTGTAGTAAATTGGATTACGCAACTTTTATGTCAGTACAACTTTTCTCGGAAATGAATACTTTTAAGGTTATAATCAAAAAACCAAGAAAAAAATCGAATTTTTCCTTCAATTCTTGACATTTTGATTATTTAAACAATGTTCCGGGCCTTTTTGAGAGGGAGGATAACTCAAATATTATTATTTGATTTATTTTTAAGCAGTTTCTGCAAAAAAATTTGAGTCACCTCTCAACGTCCATCTCAAAACAGATCCGCCCTGGACTATTATGAAGAAGTTTGATTTCAAGTCAAACCTAAAGATATCGAAATCAAATCAAGTCAAACTTTTTTATAAACAAAGTTTGGTTTTCAAGTCAAGTTTGTTGAGTAAAATCAAACTACACTAAATTCAAATAAGATATGCAGTGCATGTAAACAAAGTTTAGAGTTGTTAAAGGTACTAAAAACGAATCTACTCGTTCCATAATAACAGTATATTATTAACATCACGTTATCACTCTGTCTATTTTCTCGATTATTAGATTTAATTGTTAGTGTAGGAAACAGAGGTTGAACTTCGCAAACTGGACACAAATCCGTTTTTTCTGGTTAATCAAGGAGTGGTTATTATGAGCCCTATTTTTTTTAAAGATTACGCTCCGGAATTTCCATTTTCATCCCTTTAAAGGGGTTACTTTGTGGTTTTTGCGAAACGTAGCCCTTCCTGTACGTTTTTGCAAAAAATTACTAATGGAAATATGGAGAGGACTATATTTTCTACAATTTATTCTGCGACAGCATATGTCTATCACCCACCGTTTAGCGAGGTTGGCGCCCCAAAATTGACAAGCTTTTAAAAAAGATGATTTAGAAAAAGAATTATGTTTCCCTAACTGTGATGGGAATCAAAAAGAAACCCTGCGGTAGTTCATTTAAGGGCAATTGCCCATTTTTTAATTACAGGGTGTTAAATTCTAAAAAACCACTTTTTATACCATCTGAATTGCTTGTGCTAGCGTAAAAAACTTTCAGCGATTACCCATGTACAAGTGTTATCTACAAATTTGTATAATGCACCCCCAGCGTTTTCCCGGAACCACCCAAAAAAAATTAGAATTTTTTTTAGTATATGGCTTAGGTACATCACAGAATATATTTAGATTTATGCATTATACAATGCATCACAAACAGATGTCCAGTTTTTTATATATCCGATTGACCCTTCGGTTGCCATTACAAAGCCTATAGGGTCGCCTGTGTATGCTCTGCGTGGGCAGTCCTGAACAATGTGACTGATCGTCTGTCTTGCAGCGCCGCAGTCACAAGAAGGCGAGGGAAGTTTACCCCCATGTGTAGAGGGAGTCGGCGCATCTTCCACAGTTTGTTCTAATTCGATTAAGGGCTGCCCAAATCTTACGGGGACGTTCAAATTCGCTAGGTTTTCCTATGATGTCCGGTAGACTATGGTAATGCAGATCTGTCTTACTTTCCCAATCTTCTCTCCATCGGGTATTTATGTCAAAGTTGGATTGCTGCAGCGCTTGAGCAGATTGTAGAGGGGGTAACCTGGATCGGAGACGGTTTCCAATAATATCGGGGATGTCGTTGTGGACTAGAAGCTGGCGACTGTTTATTATTTTGTTATATTCTGTAACCAATGCATGTTCGCGGCGTAGGTTGGGTGGTGCTATATTACTAAGGGTAGGTAGCCACATTGTAGGAGTGGGCTTAATTGTGCCTGTTATCATACGCATAGCACGGTTTAGTTGGGTGTCGACTAGGTGGGTGTGCCTGCTATTTAGCCACACTGGTGCACAGTATTCTGCCACCGGATATACCAGACCAAAAGCAGAGCATCTTAAAGTTGATGCCGTGGACCCCCATGAAGTGCCGCAGAGATTCTGTATTATATTGTTGCGTGTTTTTAATTTTTCTGCTGTTTTCGTCAGGTGTTCTCTGATACTTCAGAGCTGATACTTCAGTTTGTGTAGTACTTGTTTGTAGTCTCCATTTCTTAAGGTATTCGCTGAGGATGGATAAGTCATTCGTGAGAATGATTTCTGTAGTTTCTAAAGATTGGTGGCTTGTTCCAAGGGTCCAGTCGTCAGCATATCCAAACTTTCGAGATTCGGTTTCAGGCATATCAGCAGTAGAGAGGCTGAAAAGTAAAGGGGCAAGGACAGAACCCTGTGGAAGGCCATTTTTAAGTTTCATCTGTCTTCTCGTCTCCTTCCATTATAACCTGGAAGGCTCTATTTGTCAGCATGTTGTCAATGAGGTTAATTATCTTTCTGCAGGGGATAATACGGGCCAGTTTATATATTAATGGCTATCTCCAAACAGTTCATATGCTGCTGTTAGATCTATAAATACTGTTGCTGTCTTTTGTTTGTTTGGAAAACTAGCTTCTATAAAAGTTGTTAATGACAGCACTTGGTCCGTACAGCTTCGATGAGCTTCGATGAGCATATTTTGAGTATGAAGAATTTGAAACTGTTCATTCAAAGAATGATTATGGTCTAGAAGGTGAGTGCGTATGTAGAAGTGTCTGTTTTTCTATTGTTGAAACTTTTCTTTCATTTTTCTGTATCTGGCTATTTTTGTTGTTATCTTGCCTGTATATGTGATAGAGCAGAAGGTACTGGGCTCTTTCTGTTGTGGTGGATAGACTAATTTCAGGGCTTTCTTATGAAGTTTTTGGTTTAAAACTAACTTGAGGTGACTCTCCGAAAACTTACATCGGTCAACCTGGCAGAACCTTTGACAAACGGATAGCAGAACACAAAAGGGCTTTCAACAATAGAAAAACAGACACTTCTACATACGTACTTCACCTTCTAGACCATAATCATTCTTATATGAACAGTTTCAAATTCTTCATATTCAAAATAAAGGCCTTAAGCTATCGTTATTAGAATCTATGAAAATGAATAAATTGAAAAATACAGATATAATTCTGAATGACCAACTCGAGACAACCCCACTCGTCAACCTCTTCAGTTAAAAGACTTTAAAATGCAAACCCATAGTAAACTAAATCACTTGAGAAAGGCACTCTGCCGAAACAGCTATAGTCACATAGTTATAATAAATTTTGTGGAAGTATAGAAAACAAACGTTTTCAGTGTTTTATTGTTAGATAAAATGAACTTCAAGTAACGGTCGAATACATCAATTACCTGTTTAAAGTTTTTATTGCCAATATGACCGCGAACGTTCGATAATCGGACAGGGTACTGAAGGAAGAAGAAGATGATGATTACGAAGGATAATCAGAATATTGGTGTCTGCCTATCTTGTTAAACCGTCGATGCAAACCTATAGTCAGTGTGATGTATTGTCGAATGAAATTAGAACTGAGTCAGGAATTAATGCATTTTCTAAAGGAGTTATGAATATTTGTCTCCATATACCGATCACATGGTTGTATTCCAGATCTTGCATTCCTGCTCGTAGAAACGCCATATTGGACGCGGATTTTATACCCATAGTTATTATTCTCTTCATATATGCTATTCGGTATAGTGGGACAGATATGAGACTGTTGGGCAGATTTCTTACTTCCATCTGGTTACCATCTGGCTATTCGGTATAGTGGGACAGATATGAGACTGTTGGGCAGTTTTCTTACTTCCATCTGGTTACCATCAATATCTATATTTACACCGAGAGAACAATTTCTTTTCTCCTAAAACACCGATTTCTTTGAGCAATATTTCTTAAAAGTTAACATATCCTATTAACTTAAACATACCGGTTCACATATAAAGAAACGAGTTTTTTAAACACAATTTAATAATTTCTTACAGATAATTTCTTCAATACTAAGAAATGCATTAATGGTTACATTTAATTTTCTTATCCTAAAGTTTTTATTTCTTAAATTGAAAACTACAAATATTTTGCAGTATAAGAAATATAATGTTAAGTTAATCCATATTTATATTTGTGAACAAGAAATTTTCTTGTAACAAATAAATATTTTAAACCATAAGAAATAATTCTTCAGAAATACCCTCTGTAGTAACTGTGGTTATAAAATAAAAACTTTGTCATTAATGCCGAAATGTTACTTGCAAAGAGATTTTCTTCCACAAAAGAATTGCGCAGATTAACTATTTATGATTTAGTCGTCAGTGTTTGTCAAGATGGCGTGATATGTTCAAAGAGTCTTTTTCAGCTCCGGAACACTGTTCATGTGCCCAGAGATTGCACATTAAACATTGACCCACGTTTCTCTTCTATAGTGTCATCAGAAAACTGTTGTTCACAAAATAGACATGTGGAATCATTGCACCGAGAGAACAATTTCTTTTCTACTAAAACACCGATTTCTTTGAGCAATATTTCTTAAAAGTTAACATATCCTATTAACTTAAACATACCGGTTCACATATAAAGAAACGAGTTTTTTAAACACAACTCAATAATTTCTTACAGATAATTTCTTCAATACTAAGAAATGCATTAATGGCTACATTTAATTTTCTTATCCTAAAGTTTTTATTTCTTAATTTGAAAACTACAAATATTTTGCAGTATAAGAAATATAATGTTAAGTTAATGCATATTTATATTTGCGAACAAGAAATTTTCTTGCAATTAAATAAACATTTTAAACCACAAGAAATAATTCTTCAGAAATACCCTCTGTAGTAACTGTGGTTATAAAATAAAAACTTTGTCATTAATGCCGAAATGTTACTTGCAAAGAGATTTTCTTCCACAAAAGAATTGCGCAGATTAACTATTTATGATTTAGTCGTCAGTGTTTGTCAAGATGGCGTGATATGTTCATGTTCATATAAATGGATGTTGGATTTATTGGTGTACTTTAAAAATTAACGGATATTTTGAAGGTACGTACATATATAGGTATTAAATAAAAGTAAATTGAGTAATTTAAGATGTAATAATAATATTGTTGCGTATCCGAATGGTTAAAAAAGAAATATAATAGTATCTTTATATGCTTTTTAGGTATAATGATGGACGGCTCTGAAATAAAGGAGCTTATTATTCTAACTGGGAAATATGCCACAATTTAAAGCTGGGACAGAATGATATAATATATAGCTTCAGAACAATATTAAGAAAGGAGTTATTAACCAACTGCGGGACCTTCCAGAACTTCATACATGTAAGTACCTTTTTAAAAATGTGTATACTTATGTATCAACTATTATAGGTTTCTTGAATGTATCGTCTTCTATAAAAATATACAATATAACGCTATATCAAACATGGCGGGTGCAACGCTGAGGATTTTTTCTGTTAATTTATTTGAGATAAAGAAATCAGTTAGTCTAAAAGAAATATATGTTTATGGTTAAGAAATGTTATTGCCGAAAACCGTGAATTAGTTAATATGTATTAAATGACTTAGATGTAAACTAATAATGCTTTCCCGTAATAAAATTTCTTAATGATTAGGTATGATGTCTCTTTTAGATTATAAAAATTAAGAAAGTTACCTATTATTATGTCTGCTTCAATGCTTTACATTGGTTGTATTTTCCCTCTTGTTTTAGCTAACAATGTTTATTGTGTGACTTAATATTATACAGATAAATAATTAATATTTCATTAACAAAAAGAAAAAAATAAACAAATATATGTAGGTTAAATAATGCCATACGTTTGAACTAAATATGATTGATTATTATTAGTATTAATAGTTCTTACGTGGGGCCGGATGTTGGACGGAAGTTGGATTTGCCTCTCCATCCTTTTATTGTTGTGTAGAAGCCAGTGGTTTAAGGGTGGAGAAAATATTTGTATGTAATAATAACGTTTTATATCTTGTTTTATTAATAAATAATGATTTTACCTTAACGGAACCATTTATTTCGCCTTATGTAATATCACTTTATTTTCAAGAAATATTAACTTAACTCTAAATATACGTTTATCTCTGCGAAATATATTTCTTAACATTAAATAAATAAATTATTAATAGTAAAATAATAATATTCCTTACTAAGAAATATTATTGCTCAGAAAGAACAGTTTGCTAATGTGTAGAAAATATATTTTTATGACTAATAAAATTAATTAACATCAAGTGTAATTTCTTTCTGATAAATGGGTTTGAAGTTTGCCAGAAAGTGATAGTTCAATAATGTTTAAGATATATTTCTTTGGCTATAGTAGAATTTATTTGAAATATTTTAGAAAATTATATCTTACATACAAAGATATATTTCTTAGGCAATATGCCAAGTCGATCTTTCTTAAATATTAATAAAGTTTCTTTATGTCAAGAATTTTTTTCTCTCGGTGTATGAGAACTAAGAAATTGGTCCATGAACGGGTAATAAGAACGTGCACAAAATGATATTATGAAGCATTTTAATAAAGGGCATGATGTGTGAAGGACTCCAAGAAAATCACTTCCTTTATTAGTTATCATTTTTTTTTGGGTGGTTCCGGGGAAAATGGGGGTGCATTATACAAATTTGTAAATAACACCAGCACATGGGTAATCGCTGAAAGTTTTTTTACTCTATCATAAGTGGTTCAGATGGTATAAAAAGGGGTTTTTTTAAGTGTAACACCCTGTAATTAAAAATTGGGCAATTGCCCTTAAATGAAACCTTTACCAAAAAATCCGCCACTTATTTGTGATTAATTGCCGCAGGGTTTCTTCTTGATTTCCGTTACAGCTAGGGAAAAATATTTTTTAAAACATCTTTTTTAAAAACTTGTTAACTTTGGGGCGCCACCCCCGCTAAACGATGGGTGACAGACATCCCAAGTAGCACAATAAAAACATTTTAGTTTTATTTAAGGTTTATAAAGGTTTTATTGTGGTAAATATGAAGATAATGGTTTTAAAGTTACCTTGTAGAGATACTGCCAGAACTTTAAAACTGTTATGCATTTGTCACTAGTTTTAAAGTATCTAATAAGAGTATCAAATAAAACTAATTAATCTTAATAGATAATTTGTCTTATTGTAGTTTTAAAATGGTTAATTTTCAGTTCACTTTAAAACTAATCAGTTTTATGAAGAACTTCCGGACTGTTTGGTTTTATTAGATTCTTGTTTGTTACCTTTTAGTTTTATTGCAGTTTTAAAGATTCTGCTAATATGACTAATAAAACCTATTATAAAAACTAGTTAATCTCAAGACTATTACGTCAGTAAAACATATGCCTTAAAACTATTTTTTTAGTTGTCTTTAAAGTTGCTTTCTTAAAAGCAATTAGTAGGCTATAATAAAACCAAACGCTCTTAACTGAATCAATTTGGTTATCGTAAAAACTAAACTATGCTTCTTTTTAGAAACAATAAAACTAAACTTATCCCCTCTTCTTTTATGTCCAAAATGGTTGTCCATTTGTTTTAGAGCGAGACAGGGGTGTAGTGTGTTGTAAAAAGTGGAAGTACAGTTCGTATGGAAAAAATAAGTCGCAATACTTAGAAAATAAAAAACTGGTCATTTTAAAAGAAAAATACAACACACACAGCACTACGACGACTCGATTTTAGGTTAGATTCACATTAAAACCGAGTGGCATTATTGACAGCAGCATTAAAACTAAACGGTTTTAATTTCAAGGCAACCTTGCTTTTATGTAGGATATATGCTCTTGGAAAGTTATAAAATAAAACCATTTGATCTTAAGAATTCTCTGTCGATAGACCAAATAGTTTTATTTGGATTTCGGCCAAATTGCTTTCTAGACATGCTGAAAGCCATGTAGTCCAGGGTAATAAGGTTTTTCCATGACACTCGAGCAGCCAGAGTACTGAAGCGGTTTTTCGACAGGTAATACCTATAAGAGCAAATTGTAACTATTTCCTGCGTAGGATCTGGCGGCCATTTTTATTTATAAACCATTAAGTGTAAAAAATGGCATTTTTCCCTTCTAGGTCTGGATCCCGCGTATGAAAAAAAAGTTGATTAATAGCAAGCTGAAAATTTGTTAATAGCTTAAGGGTGCCTAGTCGGATAAACTTTGATATATGGGAACACTGAAACAGGGGCAGTTTTAATTGTGGAAAAGGTTAAAAATTTGGAACGGTCACACCACGAAAACGGCACATTTATTTTTTCCGACAGAACGGACTTAAACTCTTCGAACAGAGATTAAACTCTCATGCAAAAATCAGACTGCTATTTATCACCTGTCATAATTCCTGTCATTTGACATATTCTACATGTTCCACTCATTAAAACGCCCATTTGGTGATAAATAGCAGTCTGATTTTTTGCATGAGAGTTTAATCTCTGTTCGAAGAGTTTAAGTCTGTTCTGTCAGACAAAATACATGTGCCGTTTTCGTGGTCTGACCGTTCCAAATTTTTAACCTATTCCACAATTAAAACTTCCCCTGTTCCAGTGTTCTCATATATCAAAGTTTGTCCGACTAGCCACCCTTAAGCTATTAACAAATTTTCAGCTTGCTATTAATCAACTTTTTTGTCATACGCGGGATCCAGACCTATTTTTTTTTCAAATCAATGGAAAACAGTGAAACTTATGGTTTTTTTAGTACAAATATCTTTGAGATTATGGAAAAAGCTTTAAAATGACGTATTACAAAGTTTAAAAAAAATAATTTCGCAATATCTATTGTAAAAATTAGTGTACAGCTTTGAAATTTTTGTCATATAAGGGTTCTTTGGTGCTTAATGTGTGATAAAAATTTCAAAGCGATTCATTCAATTGTTTAAATTTTATTCAAATTGTTTATCCCAGAGAGCATTTTTTTGCAATAACATAAGTCAGAAAAAAATGACGTTAGAACTATTCCACAGGTGTCAAATGAAAGAGCATGAGCTATATTTTCAACTTGGAATAAAAAAAGAGAATAGGAAATGCATTTATTAGTAATAAATAATTATGCAAAAGTATCGTAAATCTTTCCTTATAAACTTTTTATTTTGTTATATAAGAAATTATATGTATTTATTACAACGTTTTATCAATTATGATATAAATAGCATAACTTGGTAGTTGTGCACTTAAAACAGGGTAAAAAAGTAAATTTTTTTGGAAAAAGTTTTTCAAAAAGTTTATAAGGAAAGATTTACGATACTTTTGCATAATTATTTATTATTAATAAATGCATTTTTTATTCGCTTTTTTAAACCAAGTTGAAAATATAGCTCATGCTCTTCCATTTGACACCTGTGGAATGGTTCTAACGTCATTTTTTTCTGACTTATGTTATTGCAAAAAAATGCTCTCTGAGATAAAGAATTCGAATAAAATTTAAACAATTGAATGAATCGTTTTGAAATTTTTATCACATGTTAAGCACCAAAGAACCCTCATTTGACAAAAATTTCAAACCTGTACTGCACTAAATTTTACAACAGTTATTGCGAAAATATTTGGTTTGCAATTCCGACCTTTTTTGCAATTATAAACAATAAATGAGTATATCAAACTTTGTAATATGTCATTTTAAAGCATTTTCCATAATCTCATATAAAAGATATTTGTACTAAAAAAATCATAAGTTTCACTGTTTTTCATTGATTTGAAAAAAAAAGGAAAAATGCCATTTTTCACAGTTAATTGTTTATAAATAAAAATGGCCGCCAGATCCTACGCAGGAAATAGTTACAATTTGTTACTATAGGTATTACTTGTCGAAAAAACGCTTCAGTACCCTGGCTGCTGAAGTGTCACGAACAGGGTATATTTTTGTCTTATTACCCTGGCCTATATAGGGCTTTTCATGATTGTCATTTGTTTCGAGCTTCTGTCGTATGTTGTATAAGATTACAATATAAGGCTTACATAAAAATTATAAATAAGCGACTTAAAGACATAAATTTGATTTATTTTAACATTAAAACATTAAAATTGTAGATAAAATTATTTTTCTTTCAAATTAATATTTTTCGGATTTAAATTTTTTAATTATTTTTATTTTTTAATCGCCAAAAGACAGAAATTTTAGGGCGCGTGAGTTATTTAGACCTATTTTTGTTAACATTATCAATAAAGTTGGGTGCGCAAGTATTTTTCTAACTTGACAGTCCGAAATAACCAAGTACGTTTTATTATTAATACGTATCTACCTATCATAACACATGTAAAAATTTGTTGGCCTATATAGAGTATATGGGTTTAACGAATAATTTAATATGGTAAATTGTCTTTAAAAGTATCCATTTAAGAAACCATTTTAAGTGTGCTATAAAACCGTCTGCACTTAAAGTGTCCTTTAACATGGTTTTAAAAGCACCTTCACAGCAGCTTTAAAACCAGTTGCTTAAGAAAACAAAGTTTTAAGAAGGTTTTTATTTTTGGTTTTATTAACCTCTTTCAGAGTGGGCCCTTTTATGCTGAAAGCGGTTTTATTGCAATCTTAAGGTTTACTTAAAAACCAAATGGTTTTAATTTTAGTTTTATTCTACAGTTTTAAAGCAACCTTAAAAGACTTAATAAACCCGTTTGGTGCTACTTGGAATATGCTGTCCGGAAATAAATAGTAGGAAATATAGTCCTCTTCATATTTCTATTAAGGAAATTTTCCCTTTAAAGGGATGAAAAGGGGGGTTCCGGTTCCGGGGCGAAATTTTTTAATAAAAAGTTAGTCTCATAATAAGCACACTCATAATATACCAGAAAAAAATAAAACCGCACTTGTGTCCATTTTGCGAGGTTCAACCTGTTTCCTACACTATACATTTAGGGGAAAGGAGGGTAAGATGGAAGGATAGGGCAAGATGGAAATTAGCTATAAAACCCGAACTGGGCAATGAAGCGCCCGGATCCACACTCACACTAATGCAGGTGAACCTCTTACATTTACAAACGACAGCTCAATCAGTTCAGGTCAGCTAATGAGTATACACGCTTCCTTCTTATTTTCGCAGTTAAATATTACGTAATTATTGAATTTTTGTGATACGATTATTTAAACAAGGTGTATAATATTATTATTATGCATTTATACAAAGTATCTATTAGGTACAGGTTATCTGAATTGATATTTAAATAAGAGAAATAATAAAGCATTTTTAAAATATTGATATTATTATTGGAAAGGGGCATATGGGCAAGATGGAAAATTGCAACTTAGGGCAAGTTGGAAGATAATAGTTATAGGCAAAAATAAAAGCAAGGAAATAGGAACCTGCAAGAATAAAAGAAAAGGTAAAGGAAAAGGGACAAAAACAGAAAAAGTTAAAAATATTGTACAACATTTAGAACAGTCTTCACAAAATGATGTGTTCTGTGTATGTGGTGAACGTTATGTGGAGCCGCCCACAGAGGACTGGGTACAATGTCCTGTATGTAATGGTTGGGCACATGAATTGTGTACCGACACAGAAGATGGCAGTTTTATGTGTGTAAACTGTAAAATGTAGTGCTTTCCTCTACATTCCATCTTGCCCGAACAAGCTTTCCATCCTGCCCTCAGGGTAAGGGCAAGATGGAATTTTTGACATTATTTTTTAATTACTCATAAAAAAATTCTACTTATTATTAATAATATTTAATGGCTGACTTTTGTAACTGTATAAGGTCTCTTTCAAGAATGATTAAAATGAAAGTTTTGTATTACGTTGTTTTATTTTTTTACACATCATAAAGTTAAGCCTTCCATCTTGCCCTCCCTTCCCCTATACCTAATACATACTATTTTTCCTCTTTCAAAACATTTTTTAAAAGAGCTGCTGTGACATGTGACCATCCCACCATGAGTATTTATTATTTATTCCTTATATTATACCTGCTCTGTAGGTCTAGTAGGTCATCAACATTGATTTGCACTTGCACTAATCTTTTTAAAAAATCGCATCTCTTGCCTATCTCACTTATTCCGCTTTAAAAAACAAATAACAAAAAACAGAGTAAACCATATCAGTAATATACATCCTAATTCCTATTCCCATATTTTTTATTCCGATGTGATCCGGAATCAACTCGGCGTTGCGCCTGGGCATTAGAGGAGCAGACACATGGGTCACGTGACGTACGAACGCAGTATGGCTGCTCCGTCGAAAGCTTGACTAGTCCAACCGAAACCACCAAGAAATTTAGTATTCGTCTAACACTGTAGGGGTGTAGACGTATCGTTGCGACAATAAAAGTTGCAGAGAATTCTTACGGAACACATACACAAAGTGTTTGAATTCATTTCGGTGTTTTATCAGTTAAAACGTTCGTGTTTCGGTGCGAGTTACCTGCTAGAAATGTCACGATCAGCTGTTTTTGCCTCTGTGTCATCCGGCGCGTAAGTTAACGGTATAAACAAAAGTTGTTTTACAGTATAAACACTTAATGTGCGACATAACCCTAATTTTTAACAATCAGAATTAAGTATGACAGTGTTTTTAATAAAAAAACCAAGATCGACAAACTCCTTTGTTAACTGGTGAATGTAATAAGTTCAAATAGTGACAAAATGGCTTTAAATCACGCACTGAGTGCTATTATCGCACTAATCAGTGTTCTATGTTACTATAACAGTTGTTACTGTGGGTTCGTGTTCGACGATATTAGTGCTATCAAAGAAAATCGAGATTTAAGGCCGCACTCACCCTTAATCAACATATTTTTTAATGATTTCTGGGGAACCCCCATGCACAAGGTAAGCGAAACAGTTCTTTCTGACATTACCATAACAATTACCTTTACATAAATGTGCACCAAGTACCTATGTGTAATGCTTCAAATAGTGTAACAACTAGGAAGGTAATCCTGGAATTAATTAAGTATATTTCATTGTCATGAAAATACATCTTGGTTTATTATACATATTTAAAATGATTAGAGCAATTAATTTTCTTGGCTTTTTTAGATTATTATAGGTACTTCCATGAGTTCAAGATCTCAATGCTTAGTCCCTTATTCAATATTTTGTTAATAACACATGATGGGTATAACTTGGGTCTGCATCACTTAATAATTCCTTCTTCAGGTTGACCCTTGACACTTAAGTACGTGACCCAAATATTCTGCACCTTCCAACATCTTTCTAATTATAAATTTTAGCTCTCATCTCAGTTGTTCCTTAGTAGCTGAATGAATAATTGATATGAGCTTCATTTCCCAATATGCGTAGTGATTATGAATGTTAAGGGCCTTTCAGGTTCAGGTATCGTTCTGCTCTTTTTTTTTATCTATGAATATATTTTATATTATTGCAGGTACTCCATTGATCGAGTTTGTATTTAGTAATTTTTTAACTCTGTCAGTCAGTCATGACATCTAAAATTTATAATTATCAGGTTGGTGATCGGTCTGAACTTTTTCTTGAGGATGTTTTCTTTAGATCACACTAGTTTCTTCGTATTATAGGAATGTATAATGTGTCTAAAGCAAGTTAAGATCCTGGATTTGGAACGGGAGAGATGTTGTGGATTATTTAACTATGTAAGAACTTTGTATTTGTTCTTTCGGCTGTCCAAGGTATCAGAATACTGCAACCTCACATCGATTATTTTTCTATCTGCGGATCATGAGCTTGCTAGGAAGGTACTGATACGAGCTACAATTGTATACATGGCCAGGGTATCTTCGGCCTTCCAATTTTTCTACTACGTATCTTCCTCTGGCTTATGTTTTGCAGAAGCTTTATATGATCTTCCCATATATGTCCAAGAAACAGGTCAGACTATATGAGTTTATATAGGTAATAATCCTTTTTT